>NC_079336.1:1111752-1161610 GCF_029582105.1 Oenanthe melanoleuca
GATTTTCCAGGTGGGAATTCCCAACGGGAATCCTGGTGGGGGATGTTCCAGGTGGGAATTTCGGGCTGGGGAGT
Organism: Oenanthe melanoleuca; assembly: GCF_029582105.1. Classification (NCBI taxonomy): domain Eukaryota; kingdom Metazoa; phylum Chordata; class Aves; order Passeriformes; family Muscicapidae; genus Oenanthe; species Oenanthe melanoleuca. Next base: position 1,111,827 of record NC_079336.1, read on the forward strand.
TGCATCCAGGATTTTCCTGAGAAAGATTTGGGATTTGGATCCGGGATCGTTGGGGTTGCCCCATCCAGAGCTGGGATTTGGATCTGGGATTATTCTGGGAAAGGGCTGGGAATTGGATCTGGGATTTTTGGGATTGAAGGGATTGGGAATTGCATTTGGGATTGTCCTGGGACCATCCTGGGAATTGGATCCGGGATTTTTGGGTTTGAAGGGCTAGGAATGGAATCTGGGATTGTCCTGTGGGATTTGGATCCAGGAATGTTCTGGGATCATCCTGGGAGATGAATTTGGGATTGTTGGGATTGATGGGATTGAGAATTGGATCTGGGATTGTTGGAATCGCCCTGGGAAGGGGCTGGAAGTTTGAGCCAGAATTTTCCTGGGAAAGGGTTTGGGAATTGGATGCGGGATTGTTGAATTGAAGAGCTGGGAATTGGCTCTGGGATTGTCGGGATTGAAAATTTGGGATTTGGGTCTGGAATTTTTGGGATTGTCCCATCCAGGACTTGAATTCAGATCTGGGATTATTCTGGGAAATGGGTGGGAATTGGATCCGGGATTGTTGGGATTGTCCTGTGGGATTTGGATCCAGGAATGTTCTGGGAGCATCCTGGGAATTGGATCTGGGATTGTTGGGATTGAAGGGATTGGGAATTGGATCTGGAATTTTTGGGATTAAAGTGCTGGGAATTGGATCTGGGATTTTTGGGATTGAAGGGATTGGGAATTGGATCTGGGATTGTTGGGATTGTCCCATCCAGGGCTGGGATTCAGATCCAGGATTGTCCTGGGAAAGGTTTGGGAACTGGAATTGGTGAATTGAAGGGCTGGGAATTGAATCCGGGATTGTTGGGATCACCCTGGGAAAGGGGCTGGGATTGGGATCCAGGATTATCCTGGGAATGGAATCTGGGATTATCCTGGGAAATGTTTGGGAATCGGATCCGGGACTTTCATCATCGCCCTGCGGGAATTTCCTCCGCGCTCATCCTTCCGAAATCCCTCTCACCCCAAACAATCCCAAATAAATAATCCCGAACAATCCCTGTCTCCGGGACGGGGCTGACCCCCGGAATTCCCAGAATTTCTACTCGGCCATCGTGGAGCTGTGCGAGAACGGCGGGAAGCGGCCGGCGGGCGGGGCGGGCGGCGGGGCCGGGTTCACGCGGGAGCAGGCGGACGCCATCCGCCGGATCCGCGCCAGCAAGGACAGCTGGGACACGCTGGGCGTCAAACCCGGAGCCTCCAGGTGCGCCAGATCCCGGGATGCCGGCGGGAACGGGGAGGGATTCCCGTGGGAAAAGTGGGATTCCAATGGGAAAGATGGGATTCCCATGGAAACAGGTGGAATTCCCATGGGAACAGGTGGGATTTCAATGGGAAAAGATGAAACTTCAGTGGGAAAGATGGAATTCCCATGGGAAAAAGTGGAATTGCCACATGAACAGTGGAGTTCCCATGGGAAGAGGTGAGATTCCCATGGGAACAGGTGGAATTTCAAGGGAAAGATGGAATTCCTATGGGAAAGATGGAATTCCCATGGAAACAGGTGGAATTCCCATGGGAACAGGTGGGATTTCAATGGGAAAGATGGGGTTCCCATGGGAAAAGATGGAGTTTCAATGGTAAAGATGGGATTCCCATGGGAAAAGGCAGAATTCCATGGGAAAAGGCAGAATTCCATGGCAAAAGGTGGGATTTCAGTGGGAAACATGGGATTCCCATGGGAAAAGGTGGAATTCCATGGGAAAAGGTGGAATTTCAATGGGAAAGATGGAATTCCCATGGGAAACATGAAATTTCAATGGGAAAGATGGGATTTCCATGGGAAAAGGCAGAATTCCATGGGAAAAAGCAGAATTTCAATAGTAAACATGGAATTCCCATGGAAAAAGATGAAACTTCAGTGGGAAGGATGGAATTCCCATGGGAAAAGGCAGAAATCCATGGGAAAAGGCGGAATTCCATGGGAAAAGGTGGAATTTCAATGGTAAAGATGGAACTCCATGGGAAAAGGTGGAATTTCAATGGCAAAGATGGAATTCCCATGGGAAAAGGCAGAATTCCATGGGAAAAGGTGGAATTCCATGGGAAAAGGTGGGACTTCAATGGGAAAGATGGAATTCCCATGGGAAACATGAAATTTCAATGGGAAAGATGGGATTTCCATGAAAAAAGGCAGAGTTCCATGGGAAAAGGCAGAATTTCAATAGTAAACATGGAATTCCCATGGAAAAAGATGAAACTTCAGTGGGAAAGATGGAATTCCCATGGGAAAAGGCAGAAATCCATGGGAAAAGGCGGAATTCCATGGGAAAAGGTGGAATTTCAATGGTAAAGATGGAATTCCCATGGGAAAAGGTGGAATTCCATGGGAAAAGGTGGAATTCCATGGGAAAAGGTGGACTTCAATGGGAAAAGGTGGGACTTCAATGGGAAAGATGGAATTCCCATGGGAAAAGGCGGAATTCCATGGGAAAAGGTGGAATTTCAATGGGAAAGATGGAATTCCCATGGGAAACATGAAATTTCAATGGTAAAGATGGGATTCCCATGGGAAAAGGCAGAATTTTAATAGGAAACATAGAATTCCCATGGAAAAAGATGAAACTTCAGTGGGAAAGATGGGATTCCCATGGGAAAAGGTGGAATTCCATGGAAAAAGGTGGAATTTCAATGGGAAAGATGGAATTCCCATGGGAAAAGGTAGAATTCCATGGGAAAAGATGGAATTCCCATGGCGCCTGGCTGTGCTGCTGCACCCCGAAAAGTTTCTCAATTTCCCCAATTTCCCAATTCCCCAGTTTCCCAATTTTCGTGATTTTCCAGATTTTTATTTTTCCCCAATTTCCCCAATTTTCTGGATTTTTTAGATTTCCTCTATTTTCACGATTTTCCTAATTTTCCCAATTCCCCAATTTTTCCCAGTTTTCCTAACTTTCCCAATATTCCCCCATTCTTCATTTTCCCAATTCCCCAATTTCCCCCAGTTTTCCTAATTTTCCCGGTATTCTCCTATTCTTCATTTTCCCAATTTCCCAATTTCCCTCACGTCCCAATTTCCCCAAGTCCCAATTTCCCCAGTTCCCAATTTCCCAATTCCCCCAATTTCTGCAATTTCCACAATTTTCCCAATTTTGTCATTTCCCCCAATTTTCTGGATGTTCCAGATTTCCCCAATTTCTCCAGTCCCCCAATTTCACCAATTCCCCAATTCTCCCAGTTCCCCAATTCCCCCAATTCCCCCAATTTCTCCCATTTTCCTAATTTTCCCAATTTTCCCAATTTTGTAATTTTCCCCGATTTTCTGCATTTTCTGGATTTTCCTGATTTTCCAGATTTCCCCAATTCCCCCAATCCCCCACTTCCCCGATTTCCCCAATCCCAGTTTCGCCAATTTCCGATTTCCTCAATCTTCCGAATTTTCTGAATTTTTTCAATTTCCCCATTTTCCCCAGTTTCTCCAGTTTCTCTGATTTTCTATGTTTCCCAATATTTCCCCAATTCCCCAATTTCCCCAATTTTCCAATTTTCCCAATTTTGTAATTTTCTGCAATTTTCTGGATTTCCCTGGTTTTTCCAATCCCCCAATTCCCTCAATCCCCTAATTTCCCCCATTCCCGTTTCCCCAATTTTCCCATTTTCCCCATTTCCCCAATTTCCCAATTCCCCCAATTTCCCCCATTTTCCCAATTTTCCCAATTTTGTAATTTTCCCCAGTTTTCTGCGTTTTCTGGATTTTCCTGATTTTCTCAACTTCCCCAATTCCCCCAATTTCCCCGATTTCCCCAATTTCCCCCAATCCCCCAATTTCCGCAATTTCCCCGATTTTCCCAATTTTGTCATGTTCCCCGATTTTCTGCGTTTTCTGGATTTTCCTGATTTTCCTGATTTCCCCAATCCCCCAATTTCCCCAATTTTGTAATTTTCTGCCATTTTCTGAATTTTTCAATCCCCAATTCCCGTTGTTCCCGGCGCAGGGAGGAGGTGACGCGGGCGTACCGGCGCCTGGCCGTGCTGCTGCACCCCAAAAAGTTTCTCAATTTCCCCAATTTCCCAATTCCCCAATTTCCCCAATTTTCGTGATTTTCCATATTTTTTCCCAATTTCCCCAATTTTCTGGATTTTTTTAGATTTCCTCTATTTTCACGATTTTCCTAATTTTCCCAATTCCCCAATTTTTCCCAGTTTTCCTAATTTTCCCAATATTCCCCCATTTTTCATTTTCCCAATTTCCCAATTTCCCAATTTCCCCCACTTCCCAAATTTCCCCAGTTCCCAATTTCCCCGATTTCTACAATTTCCGCAATTTTCCCGATTTCTACAATTTCCGCAATTTTCCCGATTTCCCCAATTTTCCCAATTTTGTCATTTCCCCCAATTTTCTGGATGTTCCAGATTTCCCCAATTTCTCCAGTCCCCCAATTCCCCCATTCCCCCAATTCCTCCATTTCCCCAATTCCCCCATTTCCCCAATTTCCAAATTCCCCCAATTACCCCAATTTTGTAATTTTCCCCGATTTTCTTCATTTTCTGGATTTTGCTGATTTTCCTGATTCCCCCAATTCCCCCAATCTCCCAATTTCCCCGATTTCCCCAATTTCACCAATTTTCCCAATTTTGTAACTTTCTGGATTTTCCTGATTTTCCCGATTTCCCCAATTCCCCCAATTTTCTCCAATTCCCTGATTTCCCCAATTTCCCCAATTTTGTAATTTTCTGCCATTTCCTGGATTTTTTCAATCCCAATTCCCGTTGTTCCCGGCGCAGGGAGGAGGTGACGCGGGCGTACCGCCGCCTGGCCGTGCTGCTGCACCCCGACAAGTTTCTCAATTTCCCCAATTTCCCAACTCCCCAATTTCCCCAATTTTCGTGATTTTCCAGATTTTTATTTTTCCCCAATTTTCCCAATTTTTTTGGATTTTTTAGATTTCCTCTATTTTCCCGATTTTCCTAATTTTCCCAATTCCCCAATTTTTCCCAGTTTTCCTAATTTTCCCGGTATTCTCCCATTCTTCATTTTCCCAATTTCCCAATTTCCCAATTTCCCCCACTTCCCAAATTTCCCCAGTTCCCAATTTCCCCGATTTCTACAATTTCCGCAATTTTCCCGATTTCCCCAGTTTTCCCAATTTTGTCATTTCCCCCAATTTTCTGGATGTTCCAGATTTCCCCAATTTCTCCAGTCCCCCAATTTCACCAATTCCCCAATTCCCCCATTTCCCCAATTTCCCCAATTTTGTAATTTTCCCCGATTTTCTGCATTTTCTGGATTTTCCAGATTTTCCCAATTCCCCCAATCTCCCAATTTCCCCAATTTCTCCAATTTCCCCGATTTCCCCAATTTCACCAATTTTCCCAATTTTGTAACTTTCTGGATTTTCCTGATTTTCTCGATTTCCCCAATTCCCCCCAATTTTCTCCAATTCCCCGATTTCCCCAATTTCCCCAATTTTGTAATTTTCTGCAATTTTCTGGATTTCCCCCAATTCCCTAATCCCCAATTCCCGTTTTTCCGGCGCAGGGAGGAGGTGACGCGGGCGTACCGGCGCCTGGCCGTGCTGCTGCACCCCAAAAAGTTTCTCAATTTCCCCAATTTCCCAATTCCCCAGTTTCCCAATTTCCCCAATTTTCGTGATTTTCCAGATTTTTATTTTCCCCAATTTTCCCAATTTTTTTGGATTTTTTTAGATTTCCTCTATTTTCCCGATTTTCCTAATTTTCCCAATTCCCCAATTTTTCCCAGTTTTCCTAATTTTCCCAATATTCCCCCATTTTTCATTTTCCCAATTCCCAATTTCCCCCACTTCCCAAATTTCCCCAGTTCCCAATTTCCCCGATTTCTACAATTTCCGCAATTTTCCCGATTTCCCCAATTTTCCCAATTTTGTAATTTCCCCCAATTTTCTGGATGTTCCAGATTTCCACAATTCCTCCATTTCCCCAATTCCCCCATTTCCCCAATTTCCAAATTCCCCCAATTCCCCCAATTTTGTAATTTTCCCCGATTTTCTTCATTTTCTGGATTTTGCTGATTTTCCTGATTCCCCCAATTCCCCCAATCTCCCAATTTCCCCAATTTCTCCAATTTCCCCGATTTCCCCGATTTCCCCAATTTCACCAATTTTCCCAATTTTGTAACTTTCTGGATTTTCCTGATTTTCTCGATTTCCCCAATTCCCCCAATTTTCTCCAATTCCCCGATTTCCCCAATTTCCCCAATTTTGTAATTTTCAGCAATTTCCTGGATTTCCCCCAATTCCCTAATCCCAATTCCCGTTTTTCCGGCGCAGGGAGGAGGTGACGCGGGCGTACCGCCGCCTGGCCGTGCTGCTGCACCCCAAAAAGTTTCTCAATTTCCCCAATTTCCCAACTCCCCAGTTCCCCCAATTTTGTAATTTTCTGCCATTTCCTGGATTTTTTCAATCCCCATTCCCGTTTTTCCGGCGCAGGGAGGAGGTGACGCGGGCGTACCGCCGCCTGGCCGTGCTGCTGCACCCCGACAAGTGCCCGGCGCCGGGCAGCGAGGACGCCTTCAAGGCCGTGGTCAGCGCCCGCACCGCGCTGCTCCGCACCATCAAATAGCCCCTTCCCCCTTCCCAAAAATTCCTGAAAATCCGTGGGAAAATTCCCGAAACTCCATGGCAAAATTGCCGGCTTTCCGCGCCCTCCCCGGATTCTCCGCTCTGCTCCTCCGGACGCTCCTGCGGGATCAAGGCGGGACAGGGAGGAGCGGGGGTTGTGGAATTCCCGAGTTTTTCGCGGTTGTTCCTGGTATTCCGAGGGTTGTTCCCGTTTTTCTGAGGGTTTTTCACACTTTTCCGGGGGTTATTCCCATCTTTCCGGGTGTTTTCCCGTTTTCCTGAGGGTTATTCCCAGTTTTCTGGGGGTTATTCCCAGTTTTCTGAGGGTTATTCCCTGTTTTCCGGAAGTTATTCCCATTTATCTGAGGGTTTTCCCCACTTTTCTGAGGGTTTTTCCCATTTTCCCGGGGATTATTCCCATTTTTCTGGGTGTTTTTCCCGTTTTCCTGAGGGTTATTCCCAGTTTTCCGGTGGTTATTCCCTGTTTTCTGAGGGTTTTTCTCATTTTTCTGGGGGTTATTCCGATTTTTTCTGAACCTTATTCCCATTTTTCCAGGCGTTTTTCCCAGTTTTCTGAGGGTTATTCCTTGTTTTCCAGAAGTTATTCCCATTTATCTGAGAGTTTTCCCCACTTTTCTGAGTGTTTTTCCCATTTTCCCGGTGATTATTCCCATTTTTCTGGGTGTTTTTCCCAGTTTTCTGTGGGTTATTCCCGGTTTTCTGGGGTTTTTTTCCCAGTTTTCTGGGCGTTATTCCCATTTTTCTGTCAGTTTTTCCCAGATTTCTGGGGGTTAATCCTGGTTTTCCAGGGATTATTCCCATTTTTCCTGGGTTATTCCCATTTTTCTGAAGATTATTCCCGCTTTTCTGAGAGTTATTCCTGCAGGTTATTCCCATTTTTCCAAGGGTCATTCCCAGTTTTCCAGGAATTCTTCCCTCTCCTGGAATTGTGCCCTGACCTGTGGGAATTTGGAGATTCCCAGGAGAGAATTCCCAGATTTTCCTGGAGTTGCTGGAATGGACTTGGACCTTCCAGAATTCCGAGAAAAAAACTTTGGAATTCTGAGAAAAAAAACTTGTGAATTCCAGGAAAAAGTCAGAAATACGGAAAAACTTCAGAATTCTGGGAAAAGCTTCAGAATCCTGGGAATAAATTTGGAATTCTTGGAAAAACTTCAGAATTCTGGGAAAAACTCTGGAATTCTGGGAAAATATTCAGAATTCTGGGGAAAACTTCAGAATTCTGGGAAAAGTTTCAGAATTCTGGGAATAAATTTGGAATTCTGGGAAAAACTTCAGAATTCTGGGAAAAACTCTGGAATTCTGGGAAAATCCTCAGAATTATGGGAAAAAATTTTGAAATGCCAGGAAAATCTCTGGAACTCCGGGAAAAAATTCTGGAATTCTGGGAAAAGCTTTGAAATTCCCAGGAAAAGCTTCAGAATTCCAGGACAATCCTTGGAATTCTGGGAAAAGCTCCAAGCCCCAAATTATTTATTTATAGATATTTATGGAATTCCATGAAATTTTCCAGAATTTCCTGGAATTTTCTGGAATTCTCTCCCTTCTCCCAGAGTTCCCCGTTCCTGGGAATCCCATCACACCGGGAATTTGGGATTTTCCCAAATTTTCCCGTTTTTCAGTGCAATAATTGGGATTTTCCCAAATTTTCCCATTTTTTTCAGTGCAATATTTGGGATTTTCCCATTTCCAGGCACTTTTTCCATGTTTTGTTTTGTTGTTTTTTTTTTTTTTATTTCCCCTAAAAAATAAAATATAATTTATTGAGATTAATTTTTTTTTATTGGGATTTATTGGGGATTTATTTGGATTATCGGGATTTATGGGAATGTTTGGGGGGTTTTTATTTTTATTTGGATTATTTCAGAGTTTTTTAATTTTTTTGGGAGTTTATTGGGAATTTATTGGAATTGCTACTGGGATTTTTGGGGGGATTTTTTGTGGATTTTTATTGGGATTTTTGTGGAATTTTTTAGGATTTATTGGGATCTTTTGGGTTTTATGGGGGATTTTTGGGATTTATTGGAATGTTTATTGGGATTTTTATCAGGATTTTTTTATTTACTGGGATTTAAAAAAATTTTTTATGAGATTTGGGGCGGATTTGGGGGAGATTTTTTGGGATTGTTATAGGATTTATTTGGGGTTTTATTTGGTTTTTATTGGGATTTTTATTGAGAATTTTTGGGAATTTCTGGGATTTTTTTTTTTTTTTATTTTTGGGGGATTTATTGGGATTTTATTGGTATTTATTGGAATATTTGGGGATTTATTGGGATTTTCTTTGGGATTTTTTTTTTATTTATTAGGGATTTATTGGAGATTCATTGGGGTTTTGGGAAATTTATTGGGATTTTTACTGGGATTTATTGGGATTTCTTATTGGGATTTTTTTGCAGATTTTTAGTGGAAATTTGGGGAAATTTGATTTTTTTTTAATTTATTGAGATTTTTTTTTTAAATTGATTTGAATAGTTTCTGGGATTTTAGGGGGATTTTTTTGGGATTTTTATTGGGATTTTTGTGGATTTTTTTGAGGATTTATTGGGAAATTTTGGGATTTTTTTGGGATTTTTACTGGGATTTTTGGGATTTATTGGAATATTTCTTGTGATTTTTATCAGGATTTTTATTTGTTGGGATTTTTAAAAATTATTATTTTGAGGGGATTTTTATTGGGATTTTTTTTTTTTTTTTTTTTTTTTTTGCTTCTCATAGGATTTATTTGGATAATTATTTGGATTTTATTGGGATTTTTATTGGAAATTTCTGGGAATTTTGGGGAATTTTAAATTTTTTTTTTTAATTTATTGGAATATTTGGGAATTTGCTGGGATTCTCATTGGGATTTTTTTTTTTCTTTATTAGGGATTTATTGGAGATTTATTGGGGTTTTGAGAGATTTATTGGGTTTTTTAGTGGGATTTATTGGGATTTTTGTTGGGACTTTTTATGGATTTTTAGTGGGAATTTTGGGGATTTTTAAATTAATTTATTGGGATTTTTAAATTAATTTAGTGGGATTTTAAAATTAATTTAGTGGGATTTTTTGGGATTTTTTTGGGATTTATTGGAATTTTTGTTGGAATTTTTATTGGTATTTTTATTGGAATTTTTATTGCGATTTTTACTGGGATTTTAAAGGATTTATTGGGATTTATTTGAACTGGGAAAAGAATTCCTTGGATTTTCTGGGCTGGGATGAGCTGGAACCTGTTGGGAATCCAAGAATCCCAAATTCCCCATCCAGGCTCCCAAATCCCAATTATTTTTTTGGGAAGAGTGACTTCCCTGTGGGATTCCCGAGATCCCTGGGACAAAATCCAGGGAAAAAAAAACCCAACACTGGGATCGGGAATTCTGCTTCTGGAGCGAGGAATTCCCTGGAAAACACTTTTGGGATGAGGATCCCTGGGAATGTGGGGCAGCAAATCCCGGGATTTGGGAAGAAATTCCCGGCTGGGTGGGGCCGGAATTCCCAGAGAATCCCTGGGAGTGTCCAAGGAAAAATTGGGAAAATTTGGGATGGAGGGATTGGGATTTAAAATCCCATCCCAAATTATTCTGGGGTTCTGCGATCCAGGACACTCAGGTTCCATCCCGAGTGGTTTTTATGGAATTTGGGGACGGGAAAGGGAAGGGAGACCCTTCCTGGAGCCCCGAATTCCCAGGGAATTCCCAAAATTCCTTCCTGGAGAGGAGTCGGGATGGGGATGGATCCAATGCCAGGCTGGGACAGCTGGGAATTCCCTGGGAAAGGGGGAAATGGGATTTGGGAAGGAATTCCTCGCTGGGAAGATGGGGAAAGGATGGAAAAGAATTCCCAGAGAATCCCTGGATCCTTGGGAGTGTCCAGGGAAATCCTGGATCACCCTGGGACGGTGGGATTGGAATGGGATGGGATTGAAGGTCCACGGATCCCATCGCAACCATTCCTGGATTTTGGGATCCAGGACACTCAGGATCCATCCCGAGGGATTTTTATGGAATTTGGGGATGGAAAAGGGAAGGGAGACCCTTCCTGGAGTCCCAAATTCCCAGTGAAGCCCCTGGATCCCGAAATTCCTTCCCAGAGAGGAGTCGGGATGGATCCAATGCCAGGCTGGGAATGGAGGGAATTCCCTGGGAAAAGGGGAAGGAATTTGGGAAGGAATTCCTGGATGGGCTGAAATTTCCAGAGAATCGCTGGGAATATCCAATAAAAAAATTGGAGCAGCCTGGGATGAGCTCCTGGAATTCCTGGAATTCCCACGGGATGGGGACGAGGATGAGGATGGAGCTGGAGGAAGCAGCAGCGCGGCCGCGCCCGAATTCCGAATTTTTTTTTTTTTTTTTTTTTTGGTTTGGTTTGGTTTTTTGTTTGTTTGTTTGTTTGTTTGTTTTTTGTGTTTTTTGTGTTTTTGGTTGTTTTTTTGGGTTTTTTTTGGGTTTATTTTGGGTTTATTTTGGGTTTTTTTGTTTTTTTTTTTTTTTTTTTTTGTTTTGTTTTTCCTTTTTCCCGGCAGCGAGAGGGTTACGGGAGGCGGCACCGCCCCGAATCCCGGGAAAAGCCCTTCCCGATTTTCCTGCCTCCATCCCGAGCTTTTCCATGGCCCCGCTGCCGCCCCGATGCCGGGAATCTCCAGGATGCGGGAATCGGGAAGCGCGGCCGGGATAAGGGCGGGATCTCATCCCTGCATCCCAGGGTTGTTCCCGGATTATTCCCTGGGTTTTTCCCGGGATTTGCGGATCTCGCCCGTCCATCCATCCCGGCGGGAACGAGGCATCTCGGGAAGGAGGAGCAGGGGAGGCATCGCGACATCTCTGGGGCAGAGCTGGGAAAGCTGGGAAAGCACCTGGAAAAGGAGCTGGGAAAGGAAGGAGCCGGGAAAGAACCGGGAATCGACCGGGAAAAAAAACGGGAATCGGCCGGGAATCGGCCGGGGAAAAAAAAACGGGAATCGGCCGGGAAACAACCGGGAATCATCCAGGAATCCCGGCTGGGAAGGAACCAGGAATCAGCCAGGAATTAACCGGGAATCGGCCGGGAAAGAACCGGGAATCGGCCGGGAATCCCGGCTAGGAAGGAACCGGGAATCGGCCAGGGATCAAACCGGGAATCCCGACCGCGAGTCATCCGGGAATTAAGCGGGAATCTGTCGGGTAGGAACCGGGAACTGGCCGGGAATCGGCCGGGAAACAAACCGGGAATCCCGGCCGGGAATCATCCGGGAGTTTGCCGGGAATCAGCCGGGAAAGAACCGATAAGGAACCGGGAATCGGTCGGGAAGGAAACGAGAATCGCGGTCGGGAATCAGCCGGGAAACAACCAGGGAGGAACCGGGAATCTCGGCCGGGAATTAACCGGGAATCGGCCGGGAAGGATCCGGGAATCGCAGCCTCCCCTCCTCGCCACCCCCAGTTCCCAATCCCGGCGTTTTCCCGGCCTGGAGGCAGCTGGAAAAGCGGGAAGCAGGCCCGGCAGGATGGCGATGCCGCCAGTGACGCTGCGCTGAGCATCCCAACATTCCCAAAAACCAGAACCAGGAATCCCATCCCTCCATCCATCACCCACCATTCCAGGATGCCCCGCAACCGCGCCGAGTTCTCCGAGCAGGAATTCTCGGCCGAATATTCCGCCGATTATTCCCTGAGCTTCCCCTCGGATCCCGAGGGCGCCGGGATCCGCCGGTCCCAGGAAGCTCCGGCTCGGCGCTGCCCGTGCCTCCCGCATTCCCGGCGCTTCTCCTTCTCCCCGGAATCCCTGGAAAAGCTCTACCAGACTTACTTCCGCCGCCAGCGCCACGAGACGCTGCTGGTGCTGGTGGTTTTCGCCGCCCTCTTCGACTGCTACATCCTGGGAATGTGCGCCGGCTTTTCCCGCATGGAAAAACTTTTCCCCGCGCTGGCCGCGCTGGCCGGGCTGGTAGCCCACGGCTCGCTCTTCCTCATCCTGAAATCCCGCCTGCTGCCCGAGCGCTTTTCCCAAAAATTCCTGCCGTGCCTGCTGTGGGCGCTGGTGGTGGCGCAGCTGTGGGGGCTGCTGGGGCTGGAATTCCAGAGGAGTTTTCCAGAGGCGGTGGACACGGTGGGGTGGCAGGCGTTCTTCGCCTTCTCCTGCTTCCTGACGCTGCCGCTGCGCCTGGCGCGGATCCTGCTGCTCACGGCCGCGTCCTGCGGCGGCCACGCGCTCCTGCTGGGAATCGCCGCCGCGTCCCGCCGGGGAGCGGAGCCGGAGGCGGACGGAGCGGGGCTGGCCAGGCAGGTGCGGGAATGGGAATAATGGGAATGGGAATGGGAATGATCCCATGGACGGAGCGGGGCTGGCCAGGCAGGTGCGGGAATGGGGATAATGGGAATAATGGGAATGATGGGAATGGGAATGGGAATGGGAATGATCCCATGGACGGAGCGGGGCTGCCCAGGCAGGTGCGGGAATGGGGATAATGGGAATAATGGGAATTGGGAATGGGAATGGGAATGGGTAATGGGAATGGGAATGATCCCATGGACGGAGCGGGGCTGGACAGGCAGGTGCGGGAATGGGAATGGGGATAATGGGAATGGTGGGAATGGGAATGGGAATGGGCAGGATCCCATGGATGGAGGGGTGCTGGCCAGGCAGGTGTGGGAATGGGGATGGGAATAATGGGAATGGTGGGAATGGGAATGGGGTGGGGATGGGAATGGGAATGGGAATGGGAATGGTGGGAATGGGAATAATGGGAATGGTGGGAATGGGAATGGGGTGGGGATGGGAATGGGAATGGTGGGAATGGATAGGATCCCATGGATGAAGGGGTGCTGGCCAGGCAGGTGTGGGAATGGGAATAATGGGAATGGGCTGGGAATGGTGGGAATGGGCAGGATCCCATGGATGGAGGGGTGCTGGCCAGGCAGGTGTGGGAATGGGTCAGGAATGGGAATGGGAATGGTGGGAATGGGAATGGGAATGGGGGAAATGGGAATAACGGGGAATGGGGAATGGGAATGGGAGGGAATGGGAATGGGCGGGATCCCATGGATGGAGGGGTGCTGGTCAGGAAGGTGCGGGAATGGGAATGGGAATGGGGTGGGGATGGGAATGGGATGGGAATGGGGTGGGAATGGGAATGGGAATGGGAATGGGAATGGGAATGGGGTGGGAATGGGATGGGAATGGAATGGGAATGGGAATGGGAATGGGAATGGGAATGGGCAGGGTCCCATGGACGGAGCGGGGCTGGCCAGGCAGGTGCGGGAATGAGAATAATGGGAATGGTGGGAATGGGAATGGGAATGGGGTGGGAATGGGAATGGGAATGGGAATGGGGTGGGAATGGGATGGGAATGGGATGGGAATGGGAATGGGAATGGGAGTGGTGGGAATGGGAATGGGAATGGGAATGGGAATGGGAATGGGGTGGGAATGGGAATGGGGTGGGAATGGACAGGATCCCATGGATGGAGGGGTGTTGGCCAGGAAGGTGCGGGAATGGGGATGGGAATGGGAATGGGGTGGGATTGGACAGGGAATGGAAAAGGGAATGGAGTGGGAATGGGGTGGGAATGGGGTGGGAATGGGCAGGATCCCATGGATGGAGGGGTGCTGGCCAGGCAGGTGCGGGAATGGGGATGGGAATGGGAATGGGGGTGGGGATGGGAATGGGGTGGGAATGGAGCAGGAATGGACAGGGAATGGGGTGCATGTGGGGGAAACTGACCAGGAAGGTGCAGGAATGGGAGAGGGGTTGGGGCGGGAATGGGTTGGGAATGAGATGGGAATTGCATGGATATGGGGGAAACTGGCCAGGCAGGTGTGGGAATGGGATGGGAATGGGAATTGGGCGGGAATGGGCTGGGAATGGGCAGGATCCCATGGATGGGGGGTGCTGGCCAGGCAGGTGCGGGAATGGGGCGGGAATGGGGTAGGAATGCTGGGAATGAACAGGGAATGGGTTGGGGAATGGACAGGATCCCACGAATCAGGGGTTGCTGGCCAGGGAGGTGTGGGAATGGTACCGGGAACGGACCAGGAATGGGATGGGAATAGTGGGAATGGGGTGGGAATAGGGTTGGAATAGAGGGAATGGACAGAGAATGGACTGGGAATGGTGGGAATGGACTGGGAAGGAAGGGGAGCAGCTGCAATTTGAAGGTTTGAGGAGTTTTCATGGATTTTCCATGAATTTTCCATGAGTTATCCATGGGTTATCCATCCCGAGGATCCTCCTGGAGAGCCTGGAATGGGGTTGGAATTTGGGGAAACTGAGGCACAATTCCCAGATTTTTCCCCATTCCCACCCTGCTTGTGCCAGCATCCCTGGAATGGCCAGAATTCCCCAAAAACGGCCCGAAACAGCCGGAATGTGGCTGGAGCTTTCCCAGGAGGAAAAATCGGGATTTATTCCCAGATTCCCGGGTGATTCCAAATTTTCCAGGGATGTTTTGGGATAGAACTTCATCCCCAATCCCAAATGTGATTTCAAGGATGAGCTGGAGGATTGGGGAAGTGAAAAACCCCCTGGAATTCCAAATCCTGAATATTTCCAGTGAAAACACCCACCAGGGATTTGGTTTATTCCCCAAAATCTGGGAATTCCGGGGCTTGGCCAAATCCCTTTTCCTCACGGATATTCCCAAGCTTTTCCAAGATCAGGATAGAGAGGGGAAAAAAAATAAAATCTGGATATGAAAAATCACCGGGAAAATCCCACGGGAAGCTCCATAAGGGTTCTGTGGGAATTTGGGATTTCCTGGGAAAGCCCCAGCTGCTCCCGGCCTGAATAAGAAGGAAAAAATGGGAATTCTTTCCCTTTTTTGGGATAATTAATGAACATGGGGAGAATTGGAGATTCAGCCCAAAAAATTCCCAATTTTTCCGTAATTTTGGGATGGGCGGCTTGGGGTTTTTTGGGATACAAAGAGGAAAACTTGGAGAATGCTCTGGCAGCATTCCCAGATTTTTCTCTGGAGGTGAGGGAAGATCTCAATCCCGCTTTGGGATTTGGGAAAAGCGGGAATGTCCGGCCAGGGATCATTGCCCGGGAAAACCTTGGGAATGGCGCGTCCAGGAAAATCCAGCGTCATTCCTGAGGGCACGGGAGGGAGGAGGGGGAGAGGTGGGAGCTTTTCCCTCAGGATTTGGAGTTTGGGATTGGAACTTTTCCAGCAGAATTTGGGATCTGGGATGGGAACTTTAGGGTCTGGGATTGGAACTTTTCCCACAGAATTTGGGATCTGGGATCAGAGCTTTTCCTGCAGAATTTGGGGTCTGGGATCAGAGCTTTTCCCACAGAATTTGGGATATGGGATCAGAGCTTTTCCTGCAGAATTTGGGATATGGGATCAGAGCTTTTCCTGCAGAATTTGGGATCTGGGATCAGAGCTTTCCCACAGAATTTGGGATCTGGGATCAGAGCTTTTCCTGCAGAATTTGGGATCTGGGTTCAGAGCTTTTCCTGCAGAATTTGGGTTCTGGGATCAGAGCTTTTCCCACAGAATTTGGGATCTGGGATCAGAGCTTTTCCCACAGAATTTGGGATCTGGGATTGGAGCTTTTCCTGCAGGATTTGGGAACCTGGATGGGAATTTTTCTCACACAATTTGGGATTTGGGATCAGAGCTTTTTCCATAGAATTTGGGATCTGGGATCAGAGCTTTTCCCACAGAATTTGGGATCTGGGATCAGAGTTTTTCCTGCAGAATTTGGGATCTGGGATCAGAGCTTTTCCTGCAGAATTTGGGATCTGGGATCAGAGCTTTTCCTACAGAATTTGGGATCTGGGATCAGAGCTTTTCCCACAGAATTTGGGATCTGGGATCAGAGCTTTTCCCACAGAATTTGGGATCTGGGATCAGAACTTTTCCTGCGGAATTTGGGATCTGGGATCAGAGCTTTCCCACAGAATATGGGGTCTGGGATTGAAGTTTTTCCTGCAGGATTTGGGATCCAGGATGGGAATTTTTCTCACACAATTTGGGATTTGGGATCGGAGCTTTTCCCACAGAATTTGGGGTTTGGGGTTTGGGATCCCCTCTGTGCTGGAGTTTTTCCCACAGATTTTGGGATCTGAGATCAGAGCTTTTCCTGCAGAATTTGGGATCCAGGATTGGAGCTTTTCCAGCAGAATTTGGGATCCAAGACGGGAGCTTTTCACACAGAATTTGGGATTTGGGATCTCCTCCATGTTGGAGCTTTTCCCACGGGATTTGGGGTCTGGGATCAGAGCTTTTCCCAGAGAATTAAGGGTCTGGGATTGGAGCTTTTCCTGCAGGATTTGGGGTTTGGGATCTCCTTTCTGTTGGAACTTTCCCCACAGATTTTGGGATCTGGGATGGGAACTTTTTCCACAGGATTTGGGATCTGGGATCAGAGTTTTCCCCACAGAATTTGGGGTTTGAGATCAGAATTTTTTCTGCAAAATTTGGAATCTGGGATGTAAACTTTGGGGTCTGGGATTTGGGGTCTGGGATCAGAGCTTTTCCCACAGAATTTGGGATCTGGGATTGGAGCTTTTCCAGCAGGATTTGGGATCCAGGATTGGAGCTTTTCCAGCAGAATTTGGGATCCAGGATTGGAGCTTTTCCAGCAGAATTTGGGATCCAGGATGGGAATTTTTCTCACAGAATTTGGGATCTGGGATTGGAGCTTTTCTCACAGAATTGGGGGTCTAGGTTCAGAACCTTTTCTGCAGAATTTGGGATTTGGGATCAGAGCTTCTCCCACAGAGTTTGAGGTTTGGGGTTTGGGATCCCCTCTGTGCTGGAGTTTTTCCCGCAGAATTTGGGATCTGAGATCAGAACTTTTCCTGCAGGATTTGGGATCCAGGATGGGAATTTTTCTCACAGAATCTGGGGTCTGTGATCGGAGCTTTTCCCACAGAATTTTGGATCTGGGATCAGAGCTTTTTCCATAGGATTTGGGGTTCGGGATCTCCTCTGTGTTGGAGTTTTTTTCCACAGGATTTAGGATCCAGGATGGGAATTTTTCCCACAGATTTTGGGGTTTGGGATTGGAGCTTTTCCCCACAGAATTTCCGATTTGGGATCCAGGATCTTCTCTGTGCCAGAGCTTTTCCCGCTGCATTTGGGATCTGGGATCAGAATTTTCCTGCACAATCTGGGATCTGGGATGGGAACTTTTTCCCACAGATTTTGGGGTTTGGGATCTCCTCCATGTTGAAACTTTTCCCACAGGATTCAGGATCTGGGATTTTAGGTTTTCCCACAGAATTTGGGGATTTGGGATTGGAGTTTTTCTTGTGGAATTTGGGGTCTGGGATCAGAGCTTTTCCACAGGATTTGGGATCTGGGATCAGAGCTTTTTCCATAGGATTTGGGGTTTGGGATCTTCTCCGTGTTGGAACTTTTCCAGCAGATTTTGGGATCTGGGATCAGGAGCTTTCCCCATAAAATTAAGGATCTAGGATTGAGCTTTTCCTGCAGGATTTGGGGTTTGGGATCTCCTCCATGTTGGAGCTTTTTCCACAGGATTTGGGATCCAGGATGGGAATTTTTCCCACAGAATTTGGGGTTTGGGATCGGAGCTTTTCCTGCAGGATTTGGGGTTTGGGATGGGAATTTTTCTCACAGAATTTGGGATCTGGGATCAGAACTTTTCCTGTAGGATTTGGGATCGGAGCTTTTCGCATGGAATTCGGGATTTGTGATCTCCTCCATTTTGGAGATTTTCCTGCTGCATTTGGGATCCAGGATCGGAGCTTTTCCCACAGAATTTGGGATCCGGGACAGGACTGGGATGTTCCCAGCTGGATGGAACAGCCCCACTCCCGAATTTTTATCCATTCCCTGGAATGCAGAGCGCTGACAAACCCCTGGATCCGGAGCCTGGCCGTGTTTTTCCATGTTTTTTTCTGGATCTTTCCCTCTCCGAGTGCTTCAATTCCCAGGGAACGGCGCCACGTGATCCCCCCGGGATCCCCCCGGATCCCCCGGGATCCGCCCAGCTGCCGCCTTTTTCCAAAACATCCCCGGGACTCTGAGCACCGGGAATCCCGTGGGATTCTCCAGGAGCGATTCCCGCCCCGTGGAGCCGCTTTTCCCGCCGGAATTCCCGATGTTTACCCCAAAACATCGGGAAAATCCGAGGTTTTCCTTCGGGGTTTGAACAAAGATCAGGCTGGATCTGCTCATCCCAAAATTCCTGGTCTTGCATCCCAAAGATCCCACGATCCCAAATTCCTGCTGGTTTTTTCCCAAAGATCCTCTGATCCCAAATTCCTGCTCTTGCATGGCAGAGATCCCACGATCCCAAATTCCTGCTGGTTTTTCCCAAAGATCCTACAACCCCAAATTCCTGCTGTTTTTTCCCAAAGATCCTCTGATCCCAAATTCCTGCTATTTGCTCCCAAATATTCTGTGATCCCAAATTCTTGCTTTTTTCCCTCAAATATCCTGTAAGCCCAAATTCCTGTTCTTTCACCCCAAAGATCCCACAATCCCAAATTCCTGCTCTTTTTCCATGAATATCCTCTGATCCCAAATTCCTGCTGCCTCATCCCAGATAGCCCATGATCCCAAATTCCTACTGTTTCATCCCGAATACCCCACAATCCCAAATTCCTGCTGTTTCATCCTAAATACCCCCTGATCCCAAATTCCCAGCATTTCTCCCAAAGATCCCATGATCTCAAATTCCTGCTGTTTCATCCTGAATACCCCACAATCCCAAATTCCCGCCCTTTCATCCCAATACCGCGCAGTAACGAATTCTCGCTCTTTCTGCCCAAATACCCCACGACCCCAAATTCCCACTGTTTTCTCCCAAAGATCCTACAATCCCAAATTCACGCCATTTTATCTCAATACCCCATGATCCCAAATTCCTGCTGTTTCATCCTGAATACCCCATGATCCCAAATTCCCATTGTTTTCTTCCAAAGACCCCACAATCCCAAATTCCCGCTGTTTCATCCCAATACCGCGCAATAACGAATTCTTGCTCTTTCTGCCCAAATACCCCACGATCCCAAATTCCTGCTGTTTCATCCCGAATACCCCACGATCCCAAATTCCCAGCATTTCTCCCAAAGATCCCACAATCCTCAAATTCCCGCTGTATCATCTCAATACCCCACGATCCCAAATTCCTACTGTTTCATCCTGAATACCCCATGATCCCAAATTCCCAGCATTTCTCCCAAAGATCCCATGATCCCAAATTCCTGCTGTCTCATCCCAGATACCCAACGACCCCAAATTCCCACTGTTTTCTCCAAACACCCCACAATCCCAGATTCCCGCCCTTTCATCCCAATACCGCGCAATAACGAATTCTTGCTCTTTCTGCCCAAATACCCCACGATCCCAAATTCCTCCTGTTTCATCCCAAATACCCCACGAGCCCAAATTCCTCCAGCCTCATCCCGAATACCCCACGACCCCAAATTTCTGTTTTCTCCCAAACACCCCACAATCCCAAATTCCCGCCGTTCCCTCCCAACACCGCGCAATAACGAGCTCTCGCTCTTTCTCTCCCACAACACCCCGCCACTCCCTTTCTCCCGTCCCTCTCCGGATTCCCTGGATGCCTCGCTCGTGTCCGTGTGTCCGCGTGTCCGTGTGTCCGGCAGCTGCTGTCCAACGTGTGCGTGTACGCCTGCGCGCTGGCCGTGGGCGCCATGTCCTACGTCATGGCCGACCGCAAGCACCGCAAGGCGTTCCTGGAGGCGCGGCAGTCGCTCGAGGTCAAGCTCAACCTGGAGGAGCAGAGCCAGCAGCAGGTGGGGATTTGGGGTTTGGGGGATTGGGGATTGGGGGATTTGGGATTGGGGTTTGGGGTTTGGGGTTTGGGGATTGGGGTTTGGGATTTTGGGAATGGGGAATGGGGATGGGAATGGGGATGGGGATGGGGATCAAGGTCAAGCTCAACCTGGAGGAGCAGAGCCAGCAGCAGGTGGGGAAATGTAGGGTTTGAGGTTTGGGGTTTGGGGTTTGGGGTTTGGGGGATAGGTGTTGGGATTGGGGTTTGGGGATTTGGGGTTTGGGGGATTGGGGTTTGGGGGATTGGGGATTGGGGATTGGGGTTTGGGAATGGGGAATGGGGATGGGAATGGGAGCGGGAATGGGGATCGAGGTCAAGCTCAACCTGGAGGAGCAGAGCCAGCAGCAGGTGGGGATTGGGGTTTGGGGTTTGGGGTTTTGGGGTTTGGGGATTGGGGGATTGGGGATTTGGGGTTTGGGGTTTGGGGGATTGGGGTTTAGGGTGTGGGGTTCTGGGGTTTGGGGTTTTGGGGGTTTGGGGATTGGGGATTGGGGTTTGGGGTTTGGGGTTTTGGGATTGGGGATTGGGGTTTGGGAGTGGGAATGGGGATGGGAATAGGAATAGGAATGGGAATGGGGAATGGGAATGGGAGCAGGAACAGGGATTGAGGTCAAGCTCAACCTGGAGGAGCAGAGCCAGCAGCAGGTGGGGATTGGGGGATTGGGGATTGGGGATTGGGGTTTTTGGGGTTTGGGGTTTGGGGATTTGGGGTTTGGGGATTGGGGGATTGGGGATTGGGGTTTGGGGTTTGGGGTTTGGGGGATTTGGGGTTTGGGGTTTTGGGGGTTTGGGGATTGGGGTTTTGGGGTTTGGGGTTTTGGGGATTGGGGTTTGGGAGTGGGAATGGGAATAGGAATGGCGATGGGAATAGGAATGGGGATGGGAGCAGGAACAGGGATCGAGGTCAAGCTCAACCTGGAGAAGAAGAGCCAGCAGCAGGTGTGGGGAGGTTTGGGATTTGGGGTTTGGGGGATTGAGGGATTGGGGATTGGAGTTTGGGGTTTGGGGATTGGAGTATTGGGGTTTGGGATTTTGGGGTTTGGGGGATTGGGATTTGGGGATTTGGGTTTGGGAGTGGGAGTGGGAGTGGGAATGGGAATGGGAATAGGAATGGGAATGGGAGCAGGAACAGGGATTGAGGTCAAGCTCAACCTGGAGGAGCAGAGCCAGCAGCAGGTGTGGGGGGAAATTTGGGGTTTGGGGTTTGGGGATTGGGGGATTGGGATTTGGGGTTTTGGGGTTTGGGATTTTGGGAATGGGGAATGGGGATGGGAATGGGAGCAGGAACAGGGATCGAGGTCAAACTGAACCTGGAGGAGCAGAGCCAGCAGCAGGAGGGGATTTGGGATTGGGGTTTGCGGGATTGGGGGATTGGGGATTGGGGTTTGGGGATTGGGGATTGGGGGATTGGGGTTTGGGGTATTGGGGATTGGGATTTTGGGAATGGGGAATGGGAATGGGAGCAGGAATGGGAATCGAGGTCAAGCTCAACCTGGAGGAGCAGAGCCAGCAGCAGGTGTGGGGAGGTTTGAGCCAGGAATTCCTTCCCAAATCCCTTCTCCCCCTTTCCCGGGGAATTCCCTCCATTCCCAGCTCTCCCTGCCTGGCATTGGATCCATCCCCATCCCGACTCCTCTCCGGGAAGGAATTTCAGGAATTCTCTTAGAATTCAGGACTCCAGGAAGGGTCTCCCTTCCCTTTTCCATCCCCAAATTCCATAATAACCCCTTGGGATGGATCCTGAGTGTCCTGGATCCCAGAATCCTGGAATGGTTTGGGATGGGATCCATGGATCTTCAATCCCATCCCAGCGACAATTCCCATTTGGGTGATCCAAACCCACCCTTGGAGACTCCCAGAGATTCAGGGATTCTGTGGGAATTCCAGCTCAGCCTCTCCCCACCCTCCCATCTGGGAATTCCTTCCCAAATCCCATTTCTCCCTCTCCCAGGGAATTCCCTCCATTCTCAGCTCTCCCAGCCTGGCATTGGATCCATCCCAACTCCTCTCTAGGAAGGAATTTTGGGATCCAGGGGTTTCACTGGGAGTTTGGGACTCCAGGAAGTGTCTCCCTTCCCTTTTCCATCCCTGAATTCCATAAAAACCCCTCGGGATGGATCCTGAGTGTCCTGGATTCCAGAATGGTTTGGGATGGGATCCACAGACCTTCAATCCCATCCCATTCCAACTCCACGCTCTCGGGATTTTCCAACCCTTCTTTGGCCGCTCGCGGGCGATCCCTGATCCCGGATTTCCCCCGGAATTCCCTCAGGAGCGGCTGATGCTCTCCATCCTGCCGAAGCACGTGGCGGACGAGATGCTGAAGGACATGAAGAAGGACCCGAGCCAGAAGGAGCTGCAGCAGTTCAACACCATGTACATGTACCGCCATGAGAACGTCAGGTGCCCACCAAATTCCCGGGAAAAAAATCCTTCCCGGAAAAAAAAACCTTCCTGGAAAAAAAAACTTCCCGGAAAAAAAACCTTCCTGGAAAAAAAAAACCTTCCCAGAAAAAAAAAATCTTCCTGGAAAAAAAAAAACCTTCCCCCCCGCCAAAAAAAACACCTTCCCAGACAAAAAAAAAAACCTTCCTGGAAAAAAAACCTTCCCGGAAAAAAAAAAAAACTTCCCGGAAAAAAAAAAAACCTTCCTGGGAAAAAAAAAATCTTCCCGGAAAAAAAAACCTTCCTGGAAAAAAAACCTTCCTGGAAAAAAAAAAACTTCCTGGAAAATAAAACCTTCCCGGAAAAAAACACCTTCCTGGAAAAAAAAAAACCCTTCCCCCCAAAAAAAAAACCTTCCTGGAAAAAAAAAAAACCTTCCCGGAAAAAAAAAACCTTCCCGGAAAAAAAAACTTCCCGGAAAAAAATACCTTCCTGGAAAAAAAACCTTCCTGGAAAAAAACCTTCCTGGAAAAAAAAAAAACCTTCCCGAAAAAAAAAACCTTCCCGGAAAAAAAAACCTTCCTGGAAAAAAAAAACTTCCCGGAAAAAAAAAAAACTTCCTGGAAAATAAAACCTTCCCGGAAAAAAACACCTTCCTGCAAAAAAAAAACCCTTCCCCCAAAAAAAAAAACCTTCCTGGAAAAAAAAAAAACCTTCCCAGGAAAAAAAACCTTCCCGGGAAAAAAAAAACTTCCCAGAAAAAAAAAAACCTTCTCGGGAAAAAAAAAATCTTCCCGGAAAAAAAAATCTTCCTGGAAAAAAAAACCTTCCCGGAAAAAAAAACCTTCCCGGGAAAAATAACCTTCCTGGAAAAAAAAACCCTTCCCCCCCCCCCAAAAAAAAAAAACCTTCCCCCCAAAAAAAAACCCTTCCCAGAAAAAAAAATCTTCCCAGACAAAAAAAACCTTCCTGGAAAAAAAACCTTCTAGGAAAAAATACCCTTCCCGGAAAAAAAAATCTTCCCGGAAAAAAAAATCTTCCTGGAAAAAAAAAACCTTCCCAGAAAATAAAATCTTCCTGGAAAAAAAAACCTTCCCGAAAAAAAAACCATCCCGGAAAAAAAAAAACCTTCCTGGAAAAAAAAACTTCCCGGAAAAAAAACCTTCCAGGGAAAAAAAACCTTCCCGGAAAAAAAAATCTTCCTGGAAAAAAAAAACCATTCCCGGAAAAAAAAACCTTCCCGGAAAAAAAAACCTTCCCAGAAAAAAAAACCTTCCCCCCAAAAAAAAAAACCTTCCTGGAAAAAAAAAACCTTCCCGGAAAATAAAATCTTCCTGGAAAAAAAAACCTTCCTGGAAAAAAATAAAACTTCCCGGAAAAAAAAAACCTTCCCGGGAAAAAAAAATCTTCCTGGAAAAAAAAATCTTCCCAGAAAAAAAACCTTCCCGGAAAAAAAAACCCTTCCCCCCAAAAAAAAAACCTTCCAGGGAAAAAAAAATCTTCCCAGAAAAAAAAACCTTCCTGGAAAAAAAACCTTCCTGGAAAAAAAACCTTTCTGGAAAAAAAAAACCCTTCCCCCCCCCCAAAAAAAAAAACCTTCCTGGAAAAAAAAAACCTTCCCAAAAAAAAAAACCTTCCCAGAAAAAAAAACCTTCCTGGAAAAAAAAAACTTCCCGGAAAAAAAAACAACTTCCTGGAAAATAAAACCTTCCCGGAAAAAAACACCTTCCTGGAAAAAAAAAACCCTTCCCCCCCCAAAAAAAAACCTTCCTGGAAAAAAAAAAAAAACCTTTCCGGGAAAAAAAAACCTTCCCGGAAAAAAAAAAAAAACTTCCCAGAAAAAAAAAACCTTCCCGGGAAAAAAAAATCTTCCCGGAAAAAAAACCTTCCTGGAAAAAAAAACCTTCCCAGAAAAAAAAAAATCTTCCTGGAAAAAAAAACCTTCCCAGGAAAAAAACCTTCCTGGAAAAAAAAAAAACCTTCCAGGGAAAAAAAACCTTCCCGGAAAATAAAACCTTCCTGGAAAAAAAACCCTTCCTGGAAAAAAAAAACCTTCCTGGAAAAAAAACCTTCCTGGAAAAAAATAAAACTTCCCGGAAAAAAAAAAACATTCCCGGGAAAAAAAAATCTTCCCGGAAAAAAAAAAAAAAACCTTGCTGGAAAAAAAAAATCTTCCCAGAAAAAAAAACCTTCCCGGAAAAAAAAACCTTCCTGGAAAAAAAAAAACTTCCCGGAAAAAAAAAAATTTCCTGGAAAATAAAACCTTCCCGGAAAAAAAAACCTTCCTGGAAAAAAAAACCTTCCTGGAAAAAAAAACCTTCCCGAAAAAAAAACCTTCCCGGAAAAAAAAACCTTCCCAGAAAAAAAAACCTTCCCAGAAAAAAAAAACCTTCCCAGAAAAAAAACCTTCCTGGAAAAAAAACCTTCCCGGAAAAAAAAAACCTTCCTGGAAAAAAAACCTTCCCAGGAAAAAAACCTTCCCGAAAAAAAAAACCTCCCCAGAAAACAAAACCTTCCCGGGAAAAAAAAACCTTCCTGGAAAAAAAAAAACCTTCCCGGAAAATAAAATCTTCCCAAAAAAAAAACCTTCCCGGAAAAAAAAACCTTCCCGGAAAACAAAAACAAATACGGGACGGAATTCCCGCGGAATTCCCCCCTTTTGGCCACTTTCCCGCCCTGAAAAACAAAAATGGAAAAAGGGGAATTGTTGGTGGTGGTGGTCGGGGCGAGGGGCGTGTGCAGAGGGGATTTTGCTGGATCTGGGAACTTTTTTTTTTTAGGGAAAACGGGAATTTTGGGGAGAAATTGGGATTGAGTTTGTAGAGCGGCGTTTTGGCCAAATCTGGGATTTTTTTTTTGGTTTTTTTTGGAAAATGGGATTTTTTGGAGGAGTCGGGATTGAGTTTGTAGAGCAACGTGTTCACTGAATCCAGGATTTTTTTTTTTTTTTTTTGGAAAACAGGAAAGGGGAATTTGGGATTGAGTTTCTTTTTTTTGAGGGAAAATGGGAATTTTGGGAGGAGTTGGGATTGAGTTTGTAGAGCGGCGTTTTCACCACATCCCAGATTTTTTTAGGGGAAAATGGGAATGGGGAAGTTGGGATTGAGTTTGCTTTTTTGGGAAAACAAGAATTTCTGGGGGAAGTCGGGATTGAGTTTGTAGAGCAACGTGTTCACTGAATCCAGATTTTTTTTTTTTTTTTTTTTTTTTTTGGAAAAACAGGAAAGGGGAAGTTGGGATTGAGTTTCTTTTTGGGGAAAAAATGGGAATTTTGGGAGGAGTTGGGATTGATTTTTTTAGAGCGGCGTTTTCACCATATCCAGATTTTTTTTTTTAGTGTAAATGGAGATGGTGAAATTTGGATTCCATTTGTTTTTCTTGGGAAAACGGGAATTTTGGGGAGAAGTTGAGATTGAGTTTGTAGAGCAGTTTTTGCAAAATTCGGGAATTTTTTTAGGTAAATGGGAATGGGGAAGTTGGGATTCACTTTGGGTTTTTTTGGGAATAACGGGATTGCGGGAGTCGGGATTGAGTTTTTCAAGCAGCATTTTCTTCACATCCAGGATTTTTTTTTTTTAGGGAAAATGGGATTTTTGGGAGGAAGTTGGGATTGTGTTTTTAGAGCAGCGTTTTTGCTGAATCCAGGAATTTTTTTTTTGAGAAAACGGGATAGGGGAAGTTGGAATTCCATTTGGTTTTTTGGCAAAATGGGAATTTTGGGGAGAAGTTGGGATTGAGTTTGTAGAGTGTTATTTTCACCGTATCCAGGAACTTTTTTTTTTAGGGAAAATGGGAATGGGGAAGTTGGGATTGATTTTGCTTTTTTGGGAAAACAGGAATTTCTCCAGGAGGTTGGGATTGAGTTTGTCGAGGGATGTTTTCACCAAATCAGGGATATTTTTTAGGGAAAATGGGAATTTCAGAGGGAAGTTGGAATTGAGTTTATTTTTTTGGGAAAATAGGAATTTTGGGGAGAAGTTGAGATTGAGTTTGTAGAGCGTCGTTCTTACCATATCCAGGATTTTTCTGGGGGAAAATGGGAATTTCAGAGGGAAGTTGGTATTGAGTTTGGGTTTTTTGGGAATAACGGGAATGAGGAAATTGGGATTGAGTTTGTAGATCGTTACTTTCACCATATCCAGGATTTTTTTTTAGAGAAAATGGGAATGGGGAAATTGGGGCTGAGTTTACTTTTCCGGGAAAACAGGAATTTCATGAGGAGGTTTGGATTCAGTTTGTTAAGTGGTGTTTTCTCTAAATCCTGGAATTTTTGGGGGGGAAAACAAGGGAAAGAAAGCTGTGATCGAGTCTGTGTTTTTTTGGAAAATGGGAATTTTAGGGAGAAGTTGGGATTGAGTTTGTAGAGAGGCATTTTCACCACATCCCAGATTTTTTTAGGGGAAAATGGGAATGGGGAAGTTGGGATTGAGTTTGTAGAGCAGCGTTTTCATCACATCCAGGATTTTTCTTCTAGGGAAAATGGGAATTTTGGAGAGAAATTTGGATTGAGTTTGTAGAGCGGTGTTTTTGCTGAATCCAGGAATATTGTGGGGTTTTTTTGGAAAAACGGGAAAGGGCAAGTTGGGATCGAGTTTGTTTTTTTGAGAAAACGGGAATTTTGAGGAGAAGTTGGGACTGAGTTTGTAGAGTGTTATTTTCACCATATCCAGGAACTTTTTTTTAGGGGAAATGGGAATGGGGAAGTTGGGATTGAGTTTGCTTTTCCGGGAAAACAGGAATTTCTGGGGGAAGTTGGGATTGAGTTTGTCGAGCGGCGTTTTTGCTGAATCCAGGAATTTTTTGGGGAAAAAAAAGAAAGGGGAAGCTGGGATTGAATTTGGTTTTTTGGGAAAACGGGAATTTTGGGGGGAAGTTGGGATTGAGTTTTTAGAGCGGCATTTTTGCTGAATCCAGAACTTTTCTTGGGAAAAAATGGGAATTTCAGGGGGGGAAGTTGGGATTGAGTTTCCTCAGCGGCGTTTTCACCATATCCAGGAGGATTTTTTAGGGAAGATAGGGATGGGGAAAACGGGGATTGAGCATCATTTTCACGCCATTCCGGATTTGTTTTCTTTTTGGGGGGTGTGGAAAACGGGAATTCCGGTGGGAATGCCGCTGTTCCCGCAGCATCCTGTTCGCGGACATCGTGGGCTTCACGCAGCTCTCCTCGTCCTGCAGCGCCCAGGAGCTCGTCAAGCTCCTCAACGAGCTCTTCGCCCGCTTCGACAAGCTGGCGGCCGTGAGTGCTCCGCGGAATTCCCAAAAAAATTCCCAAAAAAATTTAAAAAAAAATTCCAAAAAAAATTCCAAAAAAATCCCCCCCAAAAAATTCCAAAAAAGTTCCAAAAAAATTCCCCAAAAAAATTTCAAAAAAGTTCCAAAAAAAATTCCCCAAAAAATTCCAAAAAAAATCCAAAAAAATCCCCCAAAAATTCCAAAAAAGTTCCAAAAAAATTTACAAAAAATTCCAAAAAAAATTCCCCAAAAATTCCAAAAAAATTCCAAAAAAATTCCAAAAAAATTCCAAAAAAATTCCCCCAAAAATTCCAAAAAAATTTTTTTAAAATTCCCCAAAAATTAAAAAAAATTCCAAAAAAAATCCCCCAAAAAAATCCCAAAAGAATTCCAAAAAAATTCCAAAAAATTTCCAAAAAAATTCCAAAAAAATTCCCAAAAAAAATCCAAAAAAATTCCAAAAAAATTCCCCAAAAATTCTAAAAAAATTCCCCAAAAATTAAAAAAAAATTCCAAAAAAAATCCCAAAAGAATTCCAAAAAAGTTCCAAAAAAATTCCAAAAAAAATCAAAAAAAAATTCAAAAAAAAAAAAAAAAAAAAATTCCAAAAAAAATTCTGAAAAAATTAAAAAAAAAAATTCCCCAAAAATTCCCCAAAAAATTCCAAAAAAATTCCCAAAAAAATTCCAAAAAGATTCCCCAAAAATTCCAAAAAAATTCCAAAAAAATTCCAAAAAAATGCCAAAAAAAATTCCAAAAAAGTTCCAAAAAATTCCAAAAAAAATTCCAAAAAAATTCCCCCAAAAATTCCAAAAAAAATCCAAAAAAAAATTAAAAAAAAATTCCAAAAAAATTCCAAAAAAATTCCAAAAAAATTCCAAAAAAATTCCAAAAAAATTCCCCAAAAACTCATAAAAAAAATTCCTAAAATTCCCAAAAAAATCCGGGGTGGGTGGTGGTGAGGAAGTTGGAAGGGTGATGGACGGTGGAGGCGCCCAGATGGTTTTGGGGGGGTGGAAAATTTGCGCCGGGAATTGGGCGGGATTTGTCCGGCGGAATTCCGGCGTCGTTCCCAGAAACACCACCAGCTGCGGATCAAGATCCTGGGGGATTGCTACTACTGCATCTGCGGGCTGCCGGAATTCCGGGAGGACCACGCGGCCTGCTCCATCCGGATGGGGCTGGCCATGGTGGAGGCCATCGCGTAAGGGAGGGCGGGAAGGGCGGGAATGGCGGGAATGGTGGGAATGGTGGGAATGTGGGAATGGTGGGAATGGTGGGAATGGTGGGAATGGTGGGGATGGTGGGGATGGTGGGAATGGTGGGAATGGTGGGAATGTGGGAATGGTGGGAATGTGGGAATGGTGGGAATGGTGGGGATGGTGGGGATGGTGGGAATGGTGGGGATGGTGGGAATGGTGGGGATGTGGGAATGGCGGGAATGGTGGGAATGGCGGGAATGTGGGAATGGTGGGAATGTGGGAATGGTGGGAATGTGGGAATGGTGGGAATGGTGGGGATGGTGGGAATGTGGGAATGGTGGGGATAGTGGGGATGGTGGGAATGTGGGGATGGTGGGAATGGTGGGAATGTGGGAATGGTGGGAATGGTGGGGATGGTGGGAATGTGGGAATGGTGGGGATAGTGGGAATGTGGGAATGGTGGGGATGGTGGGAATGGTGGGAATGTGGGAATGGTGGGAATGTGGGAATGGTGGGGATGGTGGGGATGGTGGGGATGGTGGGGATGGTGGCAATGGGAATGGAAATAATGGGAATGGGAATGATGGGAATAATGGGAATAACAGAAATAATGGGAATAATGGGAATGACGGGAATGGTGGGAATGATGGGAATGGTAGGGATGATGGGAATGACAGGAATGGTGGGGATGGTAGGGATAGCGGGAATGGGAATAATGGAAATAATGGGAATAATGGGAATTATGGGAATAATGAAAATAATGGGAAGAATGGGAATGATGGGAATGGTGGGGATGATGGGAATAATGGGAATGATGGAAATTACTGGAATGGTGGAAATGGTGAGAATGGTGGGAATGGTGGCGGTGGGAATGGAAATAATGAGAATGGGAATGATGGAAATAATGGGAATAATGGGAATGACGGGAATGGTGGGAATGATGGGAATGGTGGGAATGATGGGAATGGTGGGAATGGTGGGAATGGCGGGAATGGTGGGGATGGTAGGGATGGCGGGAATGGTGGGAATGGGAATAATGGGAATAATGGGAATAATGGAAATAATGGGAATAATGAGAATGGTGGAGATGATGGGAATGACGGGAATGGCGGGGATGGTGGGAATGGTGGGGATGATGGGAATGGTGGGGATGGTGGGAATGGTGGGGATGGTGGGAATGTGGGAATGTGGGGATGGTGGGGATGGTG
The DNA here is from genome assembly GCF_029582105.1 of Oenanthe melanoleuca. Classification (NCBI taxonomy): domain Eukaryota; kingdom Metazoa; phylum Chordata; class Aves; order Passeriformes; family Muscicapidae; genus Oenanthe; species Oenanthe melanoleuca. The sequence continues at coordinate 1,142,206 of NC_079336.1, forward strand.
GGAATGTGGGGATGGTGGGGATGGTGGGAATGTGGGAATGGTGGGAATGGTGGGAATGTGGGAATGGTGGGAATGGTGGGAATGGTGGGGATGGTGGGAATGGTGGGAATGGTGGGAATGTGGGAATGGTGGGAATGGTGGGAATGGTGGGGATGGTGGGAATGGTGGGAATGGTGGGGATGATGGGAATGGTGGGGATGGTGGGAATGTGGGAATGGTGGGAATGTGGGAATGGCGGGGATGGTGGGAATGGTGGGAATGATGGGAATGAGAGGAATGATGGGAATGAGAGGAATTGTGGGAATTATGGGAATGACAGGAATGGTGGGGATGGTAGGGATGGCAGGAATGGTGGGGAAGGGGATAATGGGAATAATGGGAATAATGGGAATAATAAGAATGATGTGAATGATGGAAATAATGGGAATAATGGGAATGATGGGAATGGTGGGGATGATGGGAATAATGGGAATGATGGAAATTACTGGAATGGTGTGAATGGTGGCAATGGGAATGGAATTAATGGGAATGGGAATTATGGGAATAATGGGAATAATGGGAATTATGGGGAAATGATGGGAATGGTGGGAATGGTGGGGATGGTGGGAATGGGAATGATGGGAATAGGAATGATGGGAATAATGGGAATAATGGGAATAATGGGAATGGGAATCATAGGAATAATGGGAAGAATGGGAAGAGTGGGAAGAATGAGATGGGAATGGGAATGGAAATAATGGGAATAATGGGAACAGAATGGGGGTGTGGATGGGATTGAGAGTCAGGATGGGAATGAGAAAGGGGAAGGGAAGGAGAATGGGAATGGGATGGGATGGGATGGGATGGGATGGGATGGGATGGGATGGGATGGGATGGGATGTGGGATGTGATGGGATGGGATGGGATGGGATAATGGGGGATGGTTGCTGCCGATGGAGGCCGGGCTGTGCTGAGGCCGGAGAGCGGCCGCATTCCCTGTGGATTGTCCCGGTTCCCCATGGGGGCTCAGCATTCCCTGCGGGCAATCCCTCCCAGACATTCCCATTCCCGATCCCAGTCCCATTCCCGTTTTTTGGCACAGCTCCGTCTGGGAGCAGACCTGCATGGCTGTGGACATTCCCAATCCCATTCCTATTCCCAATCCCATTCCCAATCCCCATTCCCAATCCCAATCCCATTCCCATTCCCATTCCCATTCCCATTCCCATTCCCATTCCCATTCCCATTTTTTTCCCCCTCAGCTCGGTCTGGGAGCAGACCCACACAGCCGTGGACATTCCCCATTCCCATTCCCCATTCCTAATCCCAATCGACATCCCATTCCCGTTTTTTGGCACAGCTCCGTCCGAGAGCAGACCCGCACGGCCGTGGACATTCCCCATTCCCCATCCCCTTTCCCATTCCCATTCCCATTCCCGTTCCCATTCCCATTCCCGTTTTCCTGGCACAGCTCGGTGCGGGAGCAGACCCGCACGGCCGTGGACATTCCCCTTTCCCCATTCCCATTCCCATTCCCATTCCCATTCCCGTTTTTCCCTCAGCTCCATCCGGGAGCAGACCCGCACGGCCGTGGACATTCCCCATTCCCCATTCCCATTCCCATTCCCATTCCCATTCCCATTCCCATTCCCATTCCCGTTTTTCCCCTCAGCTCGGTGCGGGAGCAGACCCGCACGGCCGTGGACATTCCCCATTCCCCATTCCCATTCCCATTCCCATTCCCATTCCCATTCCCATTCCCGTTTTTCCCCTCAGCTCGGTGCGGGAGCAGACCCGCACGGCCGTGGACATTCCCCATTCCCCATTCCCATTCCCATTCCCATTCCCATTCCCATTCCCGTTTTTCCCCTCAGCTCCGTCCGGGAGCAGACCCGCACGGCCGTGGACATTCCCCTTTCCCATTCCCATTCCCCATTCCCAATCCCATTCCCGTTTTTCCCTCAGCTCCGTCCGGGAGCAGACCCGCACGGCCGTGGACATTCCCCATTCCCAGTCCCAATCCCATTCCCATTCCCGTTTTTTTTCCCGGTTTTTTCCCGGCACAGCTCGGTCCGGGAGCAGACCCGCACGGCCGTGGACATTCCCCTTTCCCATTCCCAGTTCCCATTCCCATTCCCAGTTCCCATTCCCAGTTCCCATTCCCATTCCCACTTCCCATTCCCGTTTTTCCCTCAGCTCGGTCCGGGAGCAGACCCGCACGGCCATGGACATTCCCCCTTCCCCATTCCCATTCCCATTCCCATTCCCATTCCCGTTTTTCCCCTCAGCTCCATCCGGGAGCAGACCCGCACGGCCGTGGACATTCCCCATTCCCATTCCCCATTCCCAATCCCAATCCCATTCCCATTCCCGTTTTTCCCCCAGCTCGGTGCGGGAGCAGACCCGCACGGCCGTGGACATTCCCCATTCCCATTCCCAATCCCATTCCCGGTTTTTTCCCGGCACAGCTCCGTCCGGGAGCAGACCCGCACGGCCGTGGACATGCGCGTGGGCGTGCACAGCGGCGCCGTGCTGGGCGGCGTGCTGGGGCAGAAGCGCTGGCAGTTCGACGTCTGGTCCACCGACGTCACCGTGGCCAACAAGATGGAGGCGGGCGGCATCCCCGGGTCAGTGCGTGGCCACCGTGGTGGCCCAGGTGGTGGCCCAGGTGGCCCCAGTGACCCCGGTGGCCCAGGTGGCCATGGTGGCCCCGATGGCCCAGGTGGTGGCCTGGTTAGCCACGGTGGCCCCAATGACTCTGGTGGCCCAGGTGGTGGCCATGGTGGCCCCAGTGGTGGCCCAAGTGGTGGCCCAAGTGGTGGCCCAGGTGGTGGCCATGATGGCCCCAGTGACCCCAGTGACCCCAGTGGTGGCCACGGCAGCCCCAGTGACCCTGGTGAACCAGGTGGTGACCCAGGTGACCCTGGTGGCCTCAGTGACCCCAGTGACCCCGGTGGCCGAGGTGGCGGCCACAGTGGCCACGGTGGCCCAGCTGGTGGGCCAGGTGGTAGCCGTGGTGACCCCAGTGACCTCAGTGACCCCGGTGGCCCCGGTGGTGGCCCAGGTGGCCACGGTGGCCCAGGTTGTGGCCCAGGTGGTGACCACGATGACCCCAGTGGCCTCAGTGACCTCAGTGACCCCAGTGGTGGCCACAGTGGCCCCAGTGACCCCGGTAACCCCCGTGGCCCCGGTGGTGGCCGCAGTGGCCCCAATGAATCCAGTGACCCTGTGGTGACCCCGGCAGCCCCAGTAGTGGCTGTGGTGACCCCGGTGGCCCTGGTGACCCCGGTGGCCCTGGTGGACACTCAGATGGCCCTGGTGACCCCAGTGGTGGCCGTGGTGACCGTGGTGGCCCAGGTGGTGACCTTGGTGGCCCCAGTGACCCTGGTGGTGACCTTGGTGACCCCGGTGGCCCCAGTGGTGACCGTGGTGGCCCAGGTGGTGACCGTGGTGGCCGCGCAGGCGGGTGCACATCTCGCAGAGCACCGTGGACTGCCTGAAGGGCGAGTTCGAGGTGGAGCCGGGCGAGGGCGGCTCGCGCTGCGACTACCTGAGGGACAAGGGCATCGTCACCTACCTGGTGGTGGTCCCCAAGCAGCCGCTGCGGCACGGCGTCAACGGCGTGGTGAGGGACGTGGGGACACGGGGACACGGCTGGGGACACGGGGACACGGCTGGGGACACGGGGACACGGGGACACGGGGACATGGCTGGGGACATGGGGACATGGCCGGGGACATGGGGACAGTGCTGGGGACATGGGGACACGGGGACACGGGGACACGGGGACACGGGGACACGGGGACACGGCTGGGGACAGTGCTGGGGACACGGGGACACGGGGACATGGGGACACGGGGATATGTGCTGGGGACACGGGGACAGTGCTGGGGACACGGGGACAGAGCTGGGGACATGGGGACACTGGTGGAGACATGGGGACATGGGGACAGCGCTGGGGACACGGGGACAGCGCTGGGGACATGGGGACAGTGCTGGGGACATGGGGACAGCGCTGGGGACATGGGGACATAGCTGGGGACACGGGGACACTGGTGGAGACATGGGGACATGGGGACAGCGCTGGGGACACGGGGACCTGGGGACACGGGGACAGTGCTGGGGCCCGCGCGGGGGACATGGGGACATGGGGACACGGCTGGGGACATCACTGGGGGTATGGGGACACTGCTGGGGACATGGGGACACGGGGACAGTGCTGGGGACACAGGGACAGAGCCAGGACACGGGGACAGTGCTGGGGACATCACTGGGGGTATGGGGACACTGCTGGGGACATGGGGACAGTGCTGGGGACACGGGGACATTGCTGGGGACACGGGGAAACCCATGGTGACCATGTCCCACTAGACACGGTCACTGTGTCGCCATGGTGTGGTGAGTGACACTGGTGGCAATGATGGCACTGGGGACATTGGTGGCAATGGTGGCACTGGGGGCACCCAAGGTGACCGTGCCCCACCAGAGAACCCGTCACCAACCTCACCCCACACCGTGCTGGGTGCCACCAGTGCCACCACTGCCACTGCCACCACTGCCACCACTGCCACTGCCACCACTGCCACTGCCACCACTGCCACCACTCACTGCCACCACTGCCACCACTGCCACTGCCACCACTGCCATCACTGCCACTGCCACCACTGCCATCACTGCCACTGCCACCACTGCCATCACTGCCACCACTGCCACTGAAACCACCCACTGCCACCACTGCCACTGAAACCACCCACTGCCACCACTGCCAGCACTGTGACCACTGCCACTGCCACCACTGCCACCACTCACTGCCATCACTGCCATCACTGCCACTGCTGCCACTGCCACCACTGCCACCACTGCCACCACTGCCACCACTCACTGCCATCACTGCCATCACTGTGACCACTGCCACTGCTGCTACTGCCACTGCCACCACTGCCACCAGTGCCACCACTGTCACCACTGCCACCACTGCCACTGCCATCACTTCCACCACTGCCACCAACCCACTGCCACCACTGCCACCTTTGCCACCACTGCGACACCACCAGTGTCAATCCCCACACCACGGGGGCACAGTGACCGTCTCTGTGGTGGGACATCCTCACCTTGGGTGTCCCCAGTTCCAGCAGCGTCCCCAGCGCCCCCAGCGCCACCCCCCGTGTCCCTGTCCCCTGCAGAAGCTGTCCCTCACCTCGTCCCACGGCGTGTCCCCCCCTCCGGCCCCGTCCCACAACGGGAGCCTCAGCCCGGAGCTCCCCGAGCCCTGCCCGGAGCTGGAGGACGACGACGGAGAGGTACCAGCACCCCGCCAGCGCCCCCACCGCGGTGTCCCCACGGCGGTGTCCCCAACGTCCCCAATGTCCCCAGGCCCCCAACCCGTCCTTCCCCAACCCGCGGCGGCGGCTGCGGCTGCGGGACCTGGCGGAGCGGGTGGCGGGCGCGGCGCAGAACGAGCAGGAGCTGCACAAGCTGCTCAACGAGGCGCTGCTGGAGCGCGAGTCCATCCAGGCGTGAGTGCCCCCGCCCCCCCGAGGGAATTCCCGGCCGGAATTCCCGCTGATCCCGGCCCCCCAACCCCGCCAGGCTGAAGGGCAAGAGCACGTTCCGGCTGTCGCTGCGCTTCACCGACCCCGAGATGGAGACGCGCTACTCGGTGGAGAAGGAGAAGCAGAGCGGCGCCGCCTTCAGCTGCTCCTGCGTGGTGCTGCTCTTCACGGCGCTGCTGCAGGCGGTCATCGACCCCTGGTGCGCTGGGGACACGCGGGGACACGCGGGGACAGCCGGGGTGGCACCGGGGTGGATTCCCCGGGGGTTTGTGGGGGTGGGATTGTCGGGAAAGTGAAGGCAGAGTGTCCAAAAACGAGACAGAACCCATTTGTTCATCAGAGGAGAGCTCATTCGGAGGGTAAGTTCTTAAAATAAATCCTGGAATTAGGATAAATTCTTAGAATGACTTCTTAGATTAAGTTCTTAGGGTAAGTTCTTAGAGTAAGTCCTAGAATTGGAATAAGCTCTTAGGAAAAGTTCTTAGGATAACTTCTTAGGATAACTTCTTAGGGTAAGTCCTAGAATTATAATAAATTCTTAGAGTAAGTCCTAGAATTAGAATGAGTTCTTAGGATGAGTTCTTAGGATAAGTCCTAGAATTAGGATAAATTGATAGGATGAGTTCTTACAATAAGTCCTAGAATTAGAATCGTTTCTTTGGGTAAGTTCTTAGGAAAAGTTCTTAGGATAAGTTCTTGAATTAGGATAAGTTCTTAGAAAAGTTCTTAGGATAAGTCCTAGAATGAGAATAAGTTCTTAGAATAAGTTCTTAGGGTGAATTCTTGGAATAAGTTCTTAGGATAAGTCCTAGAATTATAATAAATTCTTAGAGTAAGTCCTAGAATTAGAATGAATTCTTAGGATGCATTCTTAGGATAAGTCCTAGAATTAGGATAAATTGTTAGGATAAGTTCTTACAATAAGTCCTAGAATTAGAATCATTTCTTTGGGCAAGTTCTTAGGATAAGTTCTTAGGATAAATCCTAGAGCTAGAATCAGTTCTTGGAGTAAGTTCCTAGGATGGGTTCTTAGGATAAGTTCTTAGAAAAGTTCTTAGGATAAGTCCTAGAATTAGAATAAGTTCTTAGAATAAGTTCTTAGGGTGAATTCTTGGAATAAGTTCTTAGGATAAGTCCTAGAATTATAATAAATTCTTAGAGTAAGTCCTAGAATTAGATTAAGTTCTTAGGATGTGTTCTTAGGATAAGGCCTAGAATTAGGATAAATTGTTAGGATAAGTTCTTACAAAATGTCCTAGAATTAAAATAAGTTCTTAGAATAAGTTTCAGGGATAAGTTCTTAGGATAAGTTCTTAGGATAAGTCCTAGAATTAGAGAAAGTGTTTAGAATAACTTCTTAGGATAAGTCCTAGAATTGGAATAGTTTCTTTGGGTAAGTTCTTAGGATAAGTCCTAGAATTAGGATAAGTTCTTTGAATAAGTTCTTAGGAAAAGTTGTTTTTAGGATAAGTCCTAGAACTAAGATAAATTGTTAGGATAAGTTCTTACAATAGATCCTAGAATTAGAATAAGTCCTTAGGATCAGTTCTTAGGATAAGTCCCAGAATTTGATTAAGTTCTCGGAATAACTTCCTAGGATAAGTTCTTAGGGTAAGTTCTTAGGATAAATCCTAGAATTAGGATAAGTTATTAGGATAAATTCTTAGAATAAGGCTTTGAATTCGAATAAGTTCTTAAGATAAGTCCTGGAATTAGAATAAATTCTGAGGATAAGTTCCTACAATAAATTCTTCCCAAAATCCCCAAACTCCCCTCTATCCTAAACTCCTTCCTTTTAATTTTTAATTCTTTTAGAATTTGCTTTTTCCCCCCCCCCCGTCACTTCTTCTTAAATCAATTTAATTTAATTTAATTTAATTTAATTTAATTTAATTTAATTTAATTTAATTTAATTTAATGTGTTGTTATTTAATTTAATTTAATTCAATTTAATTTAATTAATTTAATTTAATTTAATTTAATGTATTGTTATTTAATTTAATTTAATTCAATTTAATTTAATTAATTTATTATAATAAAATTTAATTTAAATTAATATAATGTAATTAAATTTAATTTAATTCAATGTAATTTAATTTAATTTAATTTATTGTTATTTAATTTAATTTAATTCAATTTAATTTAATTAATTTATTACAATATAATTTAATTTAAATTAATGTAATGTAATTTAATTTAATTTAATTCAATGTAATTTAATTTAATTTAATTTATTGTTATTTAATTTAATTTAATTCAATTTAATTTAATTAATTTATTATAATATAATTTAATTTAAATTAATATAATGTAATTTAATTTAATTTAATTCAATGTAATTTAATTTAATTTAATTTATTGTTATTTAATTTAATTTAATTCAATTTAATTTAATTAATTTATTATAATATAATTTAATTTAAATTAATATAATGTAATGTAATTTAATTTAATTCAATGTAATTTAATTTAATATGTTATTTAATTTAATTTGTTTTAATTAATTTAATTTAATGTTATTTAACTTAATGTTATTTAATTTAATTTAATTTAATTTAAGTATTGTTATTTAATTTAATTCAATTTAATTTAATTAATTTAATATAATTTAATTTAATTTAAATTAATGTAGTGTAATTTAATTTAATTTAATTCAATGTAATTTAATTTAATATGTTATTTAATTTAATTCAATTTAATTTAAATTAATGTAGTGTAATTTAATTTATTTTAATTCAATGTAATTTAATTTAATATAATGTTATTTAATTTATTTTAACTAATTAAATTTAATGTTATTTAATTTAATGTTATTTAATTTAATTTAATTCAATTAATGTTTCTGAGGACGCCCTGTCCCTGCAGGCTGGTGACCAACTACGTGACGTTCGCGGTGGGCGAGGTGCTGCTGGTGCTGCTGACGCTCTGCTCGCTGGCTGCCGTGTTCCCCCGGGTGACACGGGGACAGGGGACACTGGGGACACTGGGGGCACTGGGGCATTGGGGACATTGGGGACACTGAGAACACTGGGGACACTGGGGCATTGGGGACATTGGGGCATTGGGGACATTGAGAACACTGGGGACACTGGGGTCATTGGGGACATTGGGGCATTGGGGACATTGAGAACACTGGGGACACTGGGGTCATTGGGGACATTGGGGCATTGGGGACATTGGGGACACTGAGAACACTGGGGGCACTGGGGACACTGGGGACACTGGGGGCATTGGGGACACTGGGGGCATTGGGGACACTGGGGACACTGAGGACACTGGGGACACTGGGGACACTGGGGACACTGGGGACACTGAGGACACTGGGGACACTGGGGGCATTGGGGACATTGGGGACACTGAGGACACTGGGGGCATTGGGGACACTGGGGACACTGGGGACACTGGGGACACTGGGAGCATTGGGGACACTGGGGACACATTGGGATAGTGGGGACAGTGGGGACATTGGGGGCATTGTGGAAACTGGGGGCACTGGGGAAATTGGGGACACTGGGGAGCACTGGGGGGCACTGGGGGGACATTGGGGACATTGGGGGCATTGGGGACACTGGGGACACCGTGGGCACACCATGGGGATGCTTTGGGGACACCATGGGGTCAATCCCAGTCACCTTGGGGACACTTTGGGGACATCCCGGCCACCCCTCGAGGCCGTGCTGGCCACGGCGTCCCCGCGGTGACGCCGCGCTGTCCCCTGTCCCCCAGGCCTTCCCCCGGCGCCTGGTGGCCTTCTCCACCTGGATCGACCGCACGCGCTGGGCTCGCAACGGCTGGGCCATGGCGGCCATCGCCATCGTCACCGCCGCCGGCGTCCTGGACATGGTGAGCGCCCGGCGGCCACGGCAGCCCCGCTGCCGGCCCGGCCCCGTGTCCCCAGCTGGGCGACCATGGGGACAATGGGGTGGTGGCCAATGGGACATCGGGGCCACCACAGCAGGGTTACCACAGAGTCATGGCCCTGGTGGCCACCATGTCCACAGCTTGGCTACCATGGGGACCATGGTGTTGTGGCCAATGTGACAATGGGGCCACCAGGTGGTGGCTGCCAGGAGCAGCCCAAATATTACGGTTATATCACCCTGGTGGCCACGGTGGCCACCATGTCCCCATGGTGACCCCATCCTTGTGTCCCCAGCTTGGCTACCATGGGGACCATGGGCTGGTGGCCAGTGGGACATCGGGGCCACCACAGCAGGGTCACCACAGGGTCATGGCTGAGAGAAGCAGCCCAGATATGGCAGCGCCATCAGCCTGGTGGCCACAGTGGCCACGGTGTCCCCATGGCCCCAGCTGGGCTGCCATGGGGATCATGCCATGGTGGCCAATGGGCCGTCAGGGCCACCATGTGGTGGCTGCGAGGAGCAGCTCAGATATGGCAGCTCCATCACCTTGGTGGCCACTGTGGCCACCGTGTCCCCGTGCTGACCCGACCCTCGTGTCCCCAGCTCGGCTACCATGGGGACCATGGGCTGGTGGCCAATGGGACATCGGAGCCACCACAGCAGGGTCACCACAGGGTCATGACTGAGAGGAGCAGCCCAGATATGGCAGCTCCATCACCCTGGTGGCCACGGTGGCCACCGTGACCCCGCGGTGACCCCTCCCCGTGTCCCCAGCTCGGCTGCCGCCGCGCCCGCTGGCCGGTGGCCAACGTGACCACGGGGCCGCCGCGGGGCTGCGCTGACCAGCCCAAGTACTACGGGTACATCGCCCTGCTGGCCCTGGTGGCCACCGTGATGCTGGTCCAGGTGAGCCACATGGTCAAGCTGACCCTCATGGTGCTCATCACCGCGGCCACCGGCGCCCTCAACTTCTCCGCCTGGGAGCCCATCCTGGACCAGTACGACCGGCGGCGCGGCCAGCACGGCTCGTAAGGGACACGGGGACACTGGGGCACTGGGGGCACTGGGGACATTGGGGACACTGGGGGGACTTTGGGGACATTGGGGACATTGGGGACTTTGGGGACACTGGGGACACTGGGGACACTGGGGACACTGGGGAACATTGGGGCACTGGGGACACTGGGGACACTGGGGACATTGGGGACTTTGGGGACATTGGGGACTTTGGGGACGCTGGGGACACTGGGGACGCTGGGGACATTTGAGACACTGGAGACACTGGGGACATTGGGGACACTGGGGGCACTGGGGACATTGGGGACATTGGGGACATTTGGGACAGTGGGGTCGTTGGGGAAACTGTGGGGACACCGGGAACATTGGGGACACTGGGGACATTGGGGACACTGGGGACATTGTGGAAACTGGGGACACTGGGACACTGGGGGCATTTGAGACACTGGGGACATTGGGGACACTATGGGGACATTGGGGACACTGGGGAGACTGGGGACATTGGGGACATTGGGAACACCATGGAGACACACTGGGGACATTGGGGAAACTGGGGACACTGTGGGGACACTGGGGACATTGGGGACAGTCCTGGTCACGCTCTGCTCGCTGGCCGCTGTCTTTCCCCGGGTGACAGGGACAGTCTGGGGACACTGGGGACACGGGGAGGGGACAGGGGGACACTGGGTGGGGACAGGGGACAGAGGGAGATGGTACACAGGGAGAGGGCATGGGGAGAGGGGACAGGGGAGGGGACAAGGGGACACGGGCAGAGCGGACAGGGAGGGGACAGGGGAGGGGACAGGGCAGGGGACAGGGACAATGGGGACAGCCCCAGGACGTGCCGCAGGTCGGTGCTGGTGCCCTCCAAGTACTCGGTGACCGCCATGATCTTCGTGGTGATGCTCAGCTTCTACTACTTCTCCCGGCACGTGAGTGGCTGCCAAGGTCCCTCCTCTTCCTCCTTCCTCCTCCTCCCTCCTCTTCCTCCTCCTTCCTCCCTTTTCCTTCTTCATTCTTTTTTTTTCCTTCTCCTTCCTTCCATTTTCCTCCTTTCTTCCATTTCCTTCTTCTTCCTCCCTTTTCCGTCTTCTTCCTTCCTTTTCCTCCCTCTTCTGCCCTTTTCCTTCTCCTTCCCTCCCTCTTCCTTCTTTTTCATCCCTTTTCCATCTCCTTCCCTCCCTTTTCCATTTTCTTCCTCCCTTTTCCATCTTCTTCCTCCCTTTTCCTCCACCTTCACTCCATTTTCCTTCTCTTTCCTCCCTTTTCCTTCTCCTTCTTCCTTTTCCAGCCCTTTCCTTCCCCTTTTCTTTCCTTTTCCTCCTCTCTTCTCTCTCCTTCCCTCCTTTCCTTTCCTTCCCTCCCTTTTCCTCCCTTTCCCCTTTTTTATTCGTTTTTCCTGCTCTTTCCTCCCTTTTCCTGCCTTTTCTCCTTTTTCCTCATCTTTGCTCCCTAAATCCCATTCCAAATTCCCTAAATCCATTCCCAAATTCCCTAAATCCTTTCCCAAATTCCCTTCCCTGATTCCTTGGAAGTTTCAGGATCCTGGGATTTCTCTCAGGCCCAGCCGTAGTACCCACAGAAGAAACCCCTGAAGGGTTTTCCAGCCCCCACCAATTCCAGGAACACCCTCATCCCATGATCCCATCCCATGGATCCCAATCCCATTTTCCCATTTTCCCATTTTCCCATTTTCCCATTTTCCCATCCCATCCCATCCCATCCCATCCCATCCCATCCCATCCCATCCCATCCCATCCCATCCCATCCCATCCCATCCCATCCCATCCCCTTCTCCCAAACCTTTCCTCCCAACTCTCCCATCCCAGAACTGGAAATTCCCATAATTCCCAAACCCCATTCCCACATTCCTAAACTCCATTCCCACAATCCCAAACCCAGTTCCCACATTCCCAAATCCTGTTCCCACATTCCCACATTCACAAACCCCCTTCTCACGTTTCCACATTCCCAAACCCCATTCACACATTCCCAAACCCTTTTCCCACATTCCCAAACCCTTTTCCCACATTCCCTGGTGGAGACCCCAGTCACACACTGGCGCAAATGCTGTTCCCACATTCCCATGTTCCCAAACCCCATTCCCAAGTTCCTGCATTCCTGCATTCCCAGTTCCTGCATTCCCACATGGAGAAGCTGACCCGGACCCTTTTCCTACATTCCCACATTCCAAAACCCCATTCCCTCATTCCCAAACCCCATTCCCACTTTCCCAGGTGGAGAAATTCTTCAGGATCCCATTCCCAAACCCCATTCCCATATCCCCAAACCCCATTCCAAGGTGGAGAATCTGGCCAGGATAATTTTCCGACATTCCCAAACCCCGTTCCCCCATTCCCAATTCCCGCATTCCCAGGTGGAGAAGCTGCTCAGGACCCTGTTTCCACATTCCCGAACTCCATTCCCACATTCCCAATTCCCACGTTCCCAGGTGGAGAAGATGGCCCTGACCCTTTCCCCACATTCCCAAATCCTGATCCCTGTTCCCAGGTGGAGCAGCTGGCCCTGACCCCATTCCCCCATTCCCCCATTCCCAATTCCCAATTCCCACGTTCCCAGGTGGAGAAGCTGTCCCTGACTCTTTCCCTACATTCCCAAATCCCATTCCCAATCCCGGTTCCCAGGTGGAGAATCTGACCCTTTCCCTACATTCCCCCATTCCCAATTCCCAATCCCGGTTCCCAGGTGGAGAAGCTGGCCCTGACCCCGTTCCCCCATTCCCCCATTCCCCCATTCCCCCATTCCCAATTCCCACATTCCCAATTCCCATTCCCATTCCCAGGTGGAGAAGCTGTCCCTGACCCTTTCCCTACATTCCCATTCCCATTCCTCGATTCCCATTCCCAGGTGGAGAAGCTGGCGCGGACGCTGTTCCCCCATTCCATTCCCCCATTCCCATTCCCAATTCCCCCATTCCCAGGTGGAGAAGCTGTCCCTGACCCTTTCCCTACATTCCCAAATCCCATTCCCGATTCCCATTCCCAGGTCGAGAAGCTGTCCCTGACCCTTTCCCTACATTCCCAAATCCCATTCCCGATCCCCATTCCCAGGTGGAGAAGCTGGCCCTGACCCTTTCCCTACATTCCCATTCCCATTCCCATTCCCAGGTGGAGAAGCTGGCCCTCACCCCATTCCCCCATTCCCCCATTCCCATTCCCAAATCCCATTCCCATTCCCAGGTGGAGAAGCTGGCGCGGACGCTGTTCCTGTGGAAGATCGACGTGCACGAGCAGAAGGAGCGCGTCTCCGAGATGCGCCGCTGGAACGAGGCGCTGGTGGCCAACATGCTGCCCGAGCACGTGGCCCGGCACTTCCTGGGCTCCAAGAAGCGCGACGAGGTCCGTATTCCCGCTTTTCCGGCCGGATTCCCGCTTTTCCGGCCCGTATTCCCGCTTTTCCGGCCGGATTCCCGCTTTTCCGGCCCGGATTCCCGTGTTTCTGGCTTGCATTCCCGCGTTTCCAGGCTGTATTCCTGCATTTCAGGGCCATATTTCCACATTTCTGGGCTGTATTCTTGTGTTTCCTGCTCGCATTCCCTCATTTCTGGGTGGTATTCCTGGATTTCCGGGCAGTATTCCCGCTTTTCCGGGCCGTATTCCCGCTTTTCTGGGCCGTATTCCCGCGTTTCCTGCTTGTATTCCCTCATTTCTGTGTGGTATTCCTGGATTCCCGGGCCATATTCCCGCTTTTCCGGGCCGTATTCCCGCTTTTCCAGGCCGTATTTTCGTGTTTCCTGCTCTCATTCCCTCATCTCTGGGTGGTATTCCTGGATTTCTGGGCAGTATTCCCGCTTTTCCGGGCCGTATTCCCGCTTTTCCAGGCTGTATTTTCGTGTTTCTGCTCTCATTCCCTCATTTCTGGGTGGTATTCCTGGATTTCTGGGCAGTATTCCCACTTTTTCAGGCCGTATTCCTGCATTTCTGGCTTGTATTCCCATGTTTCCAGCCTGTATCCCGCGTTTCCAGGCTGTATTCCTGCATTTCAGGGCCATATTTCCACATTTCTGGGCCGTATTCTTGTGTTTCCTGCTTGCATTCCCTCATTTCTGGGTGGTATTCCTGGATTTCCGGGCAGTATTCCTGCATTTCCCAGCCATATTCCTGCATTTCCGGGCTGTATTCCCACTTTTCCGGGCCGTATTCCCATGTTTTCGGCTCATATTCCCGCATTTCTGGGTGGTATTCCCGCTTTTCTGGGTCGTATTCCAGCATTTTCAGGCCGTATTCCAGCATTTCCGTGACGTATTCCCATGTTTCCCGGCCATATTCCTGCATTTCCGGGCTGTATTCCTACATTTCTGCACCATATTCCCGCATTTCCAGGCCGGAATTCCAGGAAGGAATTTCAGGATCCAGGGGTTTCACTGGGAATTCGGGACTCCAGGAAGGGTCTCCCTTCCCTTTTCCATCCCCGAATTCCATAAAAATCCCTCGGGATGGATCCTGAGTGTCCTGGATCCCAGAATCCCGGGAATTCTTTGGGATGGGATCCGCGGATCTTAAAAACCAACATTCCACACCTAATAACCGATAACCAATAATCAATAACTGATAACCAATAACTGATAATCAATAACCAATAACCTATAACCAATAACCGATAACCAATAACTAATAACCGATAACCAATAACTGATAACCAATAACGAATAACCGATAACCAATAACCAATAACTGATAACCAATAACCGATAACTGATAACCGATAACTGATAACCAATAACCAATAACCGATAACCAATAACCGATAACTGATAACCGATAACCGATAACTGATAACCAATAACAAATAACCGATGACCGATAACCAATAACCGATAATCATAACCAATAGCCAATAACCGATAACAAATAACCAATAACCGATAACCAATAACAAATAACCAATAACTGATAACCAATAACCAATAACCAATAACTGATAACAAATAACCGATAACTGATAACCGATAACTGATAACCAATAACCGATAACTGATAATCGATAACTGATAACCGATAACTGATAACCGATAACTGATAACCAATAACAAATAACCAATGACCGATAACCAATAACTGATAACCGATAACTGATAACCGATAGCCGACAACCGATAACAAATAACCAATAACTGATAACTGATAACAAATAACCGATAACCGATAATCGATAACTGATAACCAATAACCGATAACTGATAACCAATAACTGATAACTGATAACTGGTAACCGATAACTGATAACCAATAAAAAATAACCGATGACCGATAACCAATAACCGATAACCAATAACTGATAACTGATAACAAATAACCGATAACTGATAACCGATAACTGATAACTGATAACCGATAACCGATAACTGATAACTGATAACTGATAACCGATAACCGATAACCAACTGGGGCGGGGCGCATTCCCGGCATTCCCGAATCCCGGCATTCCCTTGTCCCCAGGAGCTGTACAGCCAGTCGTACGAGGAGATCGGGGTGATGTTCGCCTCGCTGCCCAACTTTGCCGATTTCTACACCGAGGAGAGCATCAACAACGGCGGCATCGAGTGCCTGCGCTTCCTCAACGAGATCATCTCCGACTTCGACGGCGTGAGCCGGAGCGGCGGGATAACGGGGATAACGGGAATAACTGGGATAACGGGGATAACTGGGATAACGGGGATAACTGGGATAACGGGGATAGCGGGGATAACGGGGATAGCGGGGATAATGGGGATAGCGGGGATAACGGGGATAACTGGGATAACGGGGATAACGGGAATAACGGGAACGGCGGGGATAACGGGAATAACTGGGATAACGGGGATAGCGGGGATAACGGGGATAACAGGGATAACGGGGATAGCGGGGATAGCAGGGATAGGGGGGATAACAGGGATAATGGGGATAGCGGGGATAACTGGGATAACGGGGATAGCGGGGATAACTGGGATAACTGGGATAGCTGGGATAACGGGGATAACGGGGATAACGGGGATAACGGGGATAGCGGGGATAACGGGGATAACTGGGATAACTGGGATAGCTGGGATAACGGGGATAGCTGGGATAATGGGGATAACGGGGATAGCGGGGATAACTGGGATAACGGGAATAACTGGGATAACGGGGATAGCGGGGATAGCGGGGATAGCGGGGATAACTGGGATAACGGGAATAACTGGGATAACGGAGATAGCGGGAGTAGTAGGGATAGGGGGGATAGCGAGGATAACGGGGATAACGGGGATAACGGGGATAGGGGGATAGTGGGAGAGGGACAGGAAGGGAATGAGAATGGGAATGGGAATGGGAATGGGAATGAGAATGGGAATGAGTGTTGGAAGGGGGAATGGGTATGGGAATGGGGAATGGCAATGGGAATGGGAGCGGGAATGGGAGCAGAAATGGGAATGGGAATGGGAATGGGAATGGGAACGGGAACGAGTGTTGGAAGGGGGAATGGGAATGGGAATGGGAATGGGAATGGGAATGGGGATGGGGATGGGGATGGGAATGGGGATGGGAATGGGAATGGGAGCGGGAATGGGAGCAGAAATGGGAATGGGAATGAGAATGGGAATGGGAGCAGGAATGAGAATGGGAATGGGAGCAGGAATGGGAATGGGAATGGGAATGGGAATGGGGAATGGGAATGGGAGTGACAACAGGAATGGGACTGGGAATGGGAGCAGGAATGGGAATGGGAATGGGAATTGGAATGGGAATGGAAATGGGAGTGGGAATGGGAATGGGAATGGAAACGGGAGTAGGAACGGGAATGGGAATGGGAGGAGGAATGGGAACGGGAAAGGGAGAATGGGAATGTAAACAGGAATGGGAAAGGGAATGGGAGTGGGAACGGGACTGACAACAGGAACGGGAGTGGGAGGAGGAATGGGATTCCTGTCTGAGGTGGGAACATCCGGGTGGGATCACAGCCAGAATCACAGGGAATGTCCAGGTGGGATGCGGAATATCCAGGTGGGAATGGGAATATCCAGGTGGGATCACACTGGGAATCATGGGAGTATCCAGGTGGGAATCACAGGGAAGGTCCAGGTGGGGTCAGGGAATCGACTGGGAACCAGACTTGGAATTGTGGGAAATATCAGGAATCATGGGCAGTAAATATCCAGGTGGGATCACACTGGGAATCACAGGGAATATCCAGGTGGGATGGGGAATATCCAGGTGGAATCACAGGAGGAATAACTGGGAATATCCAGCTGGGATCATACTGGGAATAACTGGAAATACCCAGGTGAAATCACACAGGGAATCATGGGAATATCCAGGTGAAATCACACCAGGAATAACTGGGAATATCCAGGTGGGATCACACTGGCAAAAATTGGAATATCCCGTTGAAATGGGAATATCCAGGTGGGATGAAGAATATCCAGGTGGAATCACAGCAGGAATAATTGGGAACATGCAGGTGGGATCAGACTGGGAATCGTGGGGAATGTCCAGGTGGGATCACAGCAGGAATAATTGGGAATACCCTGGTGGGATCAGACTGGGAATCGTGGGGAATGTCCAGGTGGGATCACAGCAGGAATAATTGGGAATACCCAGGTGGGTTTGCTGGGATCCACCCGGCCATTCCCGTGGCGTTCCTGCCGGGATCCGTGCGATCCCGGTTTTTGCCCGTGCGCAGCTCCTGGACGAGCCCCAGTTCCGCTGCATCACCAAGATCAAGACCATCGGCAGCACCTACATGGCCGCCTCCGGGGTCACGCCCGACGCCGGCGCCAACGGGTTCGGAGCCGTGGTGAGCCGGGATCCGGCCTGCGCACCCCTGGGATTGTGGGATCACTCCCTTCGTCCGTGTCCCAATCCCCGTGTGCCATCCCCATGTCCCATCTCCCATCCCCATTTCCCAACCCCACATGACATCTCCATGTCACATCCCTGTCCCATCTCCATCATCTCCATCTCCATGTCCCATCCCCAAATCCCATCTCCGTGTCCCACTGCCATGTCCCATCCGTGTGTCCCATCTCCATGTCCCGTGTCTGTGTCCCCAAATCCCCATATCCCATCTCCATATTCCATGTCTCACCTCCACCTCCATTCCCATCTCCCATCTCCATCCCCAAGTCCCATCTCCATCCCCAAATCCCATCCTCATATCCCATCTCCGTGTCCCATCCCTATATCCCATCTCCATTCCCAAGTCCCATCCCCACATCCCATCTCCAAATCCCATCTCCATATCCCATCCCCAAATCCCATCCTCATATCACATCTCCATTCCCAAGTTGCATCCCTAAATCCCATCTGTGTGTCTATCTCCATGTCCCATCCCCAAATCCCATCCCCAAATCCCATCTCCACTCCCATCCCCGTCTCCCATCCCCAAATCCCATCTCCACTCCCATCCCCATCTCCCACCTCCCACCCCCGCCCCGCCCGTGCCGGGAAGGGTGCGATTCCCGGGAATTCCGCGCAGAAGGAGCCGCGGTCGGAGCGGGAGCGCTGGCAGCACCTGGCCGACCTGGCCGACTTCGCGCTGGCCATGAAGGTGACGCTGATGAACATCAACTACCAGTCCTTCAACAACTTCATGCTGCGCATCGGCAAGTCCGGGGAGCGCCGGGAATTCCGGGAATTCCGGCCGGCCCCGGCGTTATCCGTGCGTTTTTCCCCGTTTTTCCCGGGCAGGGATGAACAAGGGGGCCGTGCTGGCCGGGGTGATCGGGGCGCGCAAACCCCACTACGACATCTGGGGCAACACGGTGAACGTGGCCAGCAGGATGGAATCCACCGGAGTCATGGGCAACATCCAGGTGGGAATGGCGGGAATGAGGTGGGATCGCACCGGGAGTCCAGGTGGGAATGGCGGGAATGAGGTGGGATTGGACCGGGAGTCCAGGTGGGAATGGCGGGAATGAGGTGGGATAGCACCGGAGGCATGGGTGACATCCAGGTGGGAATGGCGGGAATGAGGTGGGATCGCACTGGGGGAGTCGTGGGTGACATCCAGGTGGGA
>NC_079336.1:1161710-1211726 GCF_029582105.1 Oenanthe melanoleuca
CCAGCAGAGCCTCTCCCAGCGGGATCAGCTCCTCGCCTTGGCAGATGTAAGTTCCTGCAAACGGAGAGTTGGGTTAGGCTGGGAGAATCCACCCCCAAAAAAATCAGTGTTTTGGAGGGAAAAAAAAAATCAGGAATGTTGGTGGAAACTCTGCTTGGGGGTGGGGGTTAAGAGTTAAACACAAAATTTGGCTCAGTTAAAAAATCCTCAATTTCTCCTCCTAGGTCAGAGGGAGGAAAATGTGAATTTGGTCAATTCACTCCTAAAATCCCCAATTTCTCCTCCTTGCCCAGGAGAGATAAATGTAAATTTGGTTAATTCCCTCCTAAAATCCTCAATTTCTCCTCCTAGGCCAGGGGAGGTAAAGGTGAATTTGGTCAATTCCCTCCTAAAATCTCCAATTTCTCCTCCTAGCCTATGGAGAGGGAAATGTAAATTTGGTCAATTCCCTCCTAAAATCTTTCCCCCCTGGAAGCTGGGAATGATGAACTGGCTCCCAAAACCACCAGGAAAACCCCAGATTCCAGCTGTGCCAGGCAAAGAGGGAATTTTGGGTGGGATCTCTGAAGGGAATTTTTCTCTCAGCTGCAGCCATTTCCTCCTTTCTAGAAGAAAACATTTATCAAAGGAAATTTTAAAAGGAATTCAAAATGGAATTTGAGTGGAACCCACTCCGGAGACAGGGGAAAAAAAATAATAGAATTTAAAAGTGGGGGAAAGGCAACAACTGGAAATGTTGAAAGGGAAGACAGGCAGGGGAAGGGATGAGCTCAGAGCCTGGGGAAAATATCTCCAATTATTATGCAAATGAGCATCCTCCTCTCTCCCAGGTGGATTTTCCACCGAGAAATCCCGCTCTGGAATCAGGCAGGAGCAAGAATTCCCAGGGGGAATGTGGGAGTTCTCTCCCTGGGAGACAACTGGATATTCCAGTTCCAAATTCCAGCTGGAATATCCTATTCCCAGTTTATTTTCTGGCTCCTTGGAATTCTCTTTTGGAGCTCTGGATGATCCCCAGGCAAGCAGATCCATGAACCCAATTCCAGAGGGGATTTGGGAACATTTTCAGTCACCTCACCAACAGCTAAAATTAATTTTTCTCAGTTTCTGATCAGCATTAGGGCCAAATCCATTTTTGGAGAGCGTTCCTTAAAGGAAGGAAGGACAGAAAAACCAGGAATGATTTTTCCTTTAACCTTTAAACTCTCCAGAATTTCTGTGATAAATCTGGCAAGGAGGATTTTCCAAATAAAACATGGATTTGGGAAGATCAGCATTTTCCCAATGCACCTTGAAGACCTGGAAATCCTCTCTGTGTGAGGAGTGACAAATCCTGAGGAAATTGAGTTGTTGGTTGTTTTTGGTTTTTTTTTTCACCCAGTTCTTTTCCAAATCCAGGCACCCAGAAAACCACAATTTGGGTTTGGGTTTTTTGGGTGGTTTTTTTTGTTTGTTTTGGGTTTTTTGGGTTTTTTTTTTTTAATTCCTGGGAAAAGCCACGCTTAAAGCACAACAGAATGGGTTGGATGGGACCTTGGGGACCAACCCAGTTTCAGCCAAGGTGGTTGAAATTCCACCTAAGGCTGGAATGGTGGAATTCCAGGGGGTGGAAATGCCTGGGGGAAAAAAAGAAAAAAAAGGGGAAAAGTGGGGAAAGGGGAAAAAAAGGGGAAAAGGGGGGGTGGGGGGAAGGGAGGGGAAAAGGGGGAGAAAAGGGGAAAGGGGAAAAAGGGGAGCAAGGGTGGGGAAGGAGAGGAAACAGGGAAAAAGAAAAAAAAATGAAAAAAAGGAAAAAGGGAAGAAAGGAAGAAAGGAGGAAATAAAAAAAGGGGGGAAAGGGAAAAAAGGGGGGAAAAAGAAAAAAAGGAATAAAAGAAAAAAAAGGGAAAGGAAAGGAAAGGAAAGGAAAGGAAAGGAAAGGAAAGGAAAGGAAAGGAAAGGAAAGGAAAGGAAAGGAAAGGAAAGGAAAGGAAAGGAAAGGAAAGGAAAGGAAAGGAAAGGAAAGGAAAGGAAAGGAAAGGAAAGGAAAGGAAAGGAAAGGAAAGGAAAGGAAAGGAAAGGAAAGGAAAGGAAAGGAAAGGAAAGGAAAGGAAAGGAAAGGAAAGGAAAGGAAAGGAAAGGAAAGGAAAGGAAAGGAAAGGAAAGGAAAGGAAAGGAAAGGAAAGGAAAGGAAAGGAAAGGAAAGGAAAGGAAAGGAAAGATTTAAAAAAGGGAAAGAAAAAAGGAAGGAAAAAAGGAAGGAAAAAAGGAAGGAAAAAAGAAGGAAAAAAGAAGGAAAAAAGAAGGAAAAAAAAAGGAAAAAAAAAGGAAAAAAGGAAGGAAAAAATAAAAAAGAAAAAAGAAAAAAGGGGGGGAAATAAAAGGAAAAATATAAAAATATAAAAATTAAAAAAGAGAAAAAAATAAGAAAAAAGTAAGAAAAAAAGAAAAAAATAAAAAAAAAGAAAAAAAAAAAGAAAAAAAAAAGAAAAAAAAAAGAAAAAATAAGAAAAAAGTAAGAAAAAAAGAAAAAAAAAAGAAAAAAAAAAGAAAAAAAAAGAAACACACCGCGCTCAGCCCGAAATCCGCCACCTGCGGATGGCGACGGGCAGAGAAATAACGGGACTGGCTGCTGGTGGCTGGGAAATCCATTTCTGGAATTTTCGGGATTCTGAGGGATGAGCTGGGTGGAATTCATGGGATTCTGAGTTAGGGATGAGTGGAATTCATGAGATTCTGAGTTGGGAATGATCTGGGTGAAATTTCTGGGATTCTGAGGAATTATCTGGGTGGAATTTATGGGATTCTGAGGAAGGATCTGGGTGGAATTCTTGGGATTCTGAGTTGGGAGTGAGCTGGGTGGAATTCCTGAGATTCTGAGGAATGAGTTGAGTGGAATTTTTGGGATTCTAAGGGATGAGCTGGGTGGAATTGTTGGGATTCTGAGTTAGGAATGATCTGGGTGGAATTCCTGAGATTCTGAGGAATAATCAGGGTGGAATTCTTGGGATTCTGAGGGATGAGATGGATGGAATTCATGGGATTTTGGGTTAGGAATGAGCTGGTGGAATTCTTGGGATTCTGAGAATGATCTGTGTGGAACTTTGGGCATTCTAATTCTTGGGATCCTGAGTTGGGAACAAGCTCAGTGGAATTCCTGGGATTCTGAGTTAAGAATGATCTGGGTGGAATTTTTGGGATTCCAAACTGGGTGGAATTCATGGCATTTTGGGTTGGGAATGATCTGGGTGGAACTTTAGGGATTCTGAGGGATGAGAAGGGTGGAATTCCTGGGATTCTGAGTTAGGGATGAGCTGGGCAGAATTCCTGAGATTCTAAGAAATTATCTGGGTAAAGATCATTCTGTGTCTGGAATGAGCTGGGTGAACTGTTGGGATTCTAAGGAATGACCTGGTTGGAATTCTTGGGATTCTAAGGAATGAGCTGGGTGGAATTGTTGGGATTCTGAGCGATGAGATGGGTGGAATTGTTGGGATTCTGAGTTAGGAATAATCTGGGTGGAATTCCTGAGATTCTGAGGAATAATCAGGGTGGAATTCTTGGGATTCTGAGGGATGAGATGAGTGGAAGTCATGGGATTTTGGGTTAGGAATGATCCAGGTGGAATTCTTGGGATTTTGGGTTAGGAATGATCTGGGTGGAATTCTAAGTTTGGAATGACCTGGGTGAAATTCCTGAGATTCTAGGAATGATCTGGGTGGAACTTCTGGCATTCTAAGCTGGGTAGAATTCCTGAGATCCTGAGTGGGGAATTATCTGGGTGGAACTTCTGGGATTCTAAACTGGGTGGAATTCATGGCATTTTGGGTTGGGAATGATCTGGGTGGAAATCTTGGGATTCTGAGTTGGGAGTGAGCTGGATAAGATTCCTGGGATTCTACGGAATGAGCTGGGAGGAATTTTTGGGATTCCGAGTTGGGAATGATCTGGATTGAATTTTTAGGATTCTAAGGAATGAGCTGGGTGGAATTACTGAGATTCTGAGGAATGGGCTGGGTGGAATTCCTGGAATCCTGAATTGGGAACAATCTGGGTGGAATTTCTGAGATTCTAAGCTGGGTGGAATTCTTGGGATTTTGGGTTGGAAATGATCTGGGTGGAAATCTTGGGATTCTGAGGAAGGATCTGGGTGGAATTTCTGGGATTCAAAGGGATGAGCTGGGTGGAACCTTTGGGATTCTGAGGGATGAGCCAGGTGGGATTCTAAGGAATGATAGGGTGGAATTATTGGGATTTTGGACTAGGAATGAGCTGGGTGGAAATCTTGGGATTCTGAGGGATGAGATGAGTGGAATTCATGGGATTTTGGGTTTGGAAAGAGCTGGGTGGAATTCTTGGGATTCTGAGTTGGGAACGAGCTGGGTGGAATTCCTGAGATTCTAAGGAATTATCTGGGTGGAATTTTTTGGATTCTAAGGGATTATCTGGGTGGAACTTTTGAGATTCTGAGGAATGATCTGGGTGGAATTCCTGGAACTTTCTGTAAAGCTGGGCCAGATTTCCATCTCAGGGCTACGAGCACTGCACTAAGTCAGTCTTTTCCTCCACGGAGACAATTCCCACTTTCCCTGAAAGTCCAGGGAAGCAATTTGGGAAGCAAAAAAGGAGCACCAGGGCAAAATGTTCAAGTGTCCCAAGATCTATCACATTCCACCGAATGTGATGTGGGAGCTCGGAATTGTGGGATCACGGAGTGGTTTGGGCTGGGAAGGATCTCAAAAATCATCCAGCTCCAGCTCCCTGCCATGTCACAGGGAGTCCAACCTTTCCTTGGACACTCCCAGGGATTCTCTGGGAATTCCAGCCCAGCCCCTCCCCACCCTCCCAGCCGGGAATTCCTTCCCAAGCTCCCCATTCCCTGGCTCCTGGCTCTCCAGCCCTCTACCAAATTCCAGCTTTCCTGGAGCCCCTTTAGGCCGTGGAAAGGCTCTGAGATCTTCCTGGAGCCTTCTTTTCTCCAGATGAACACTCCCAAATTCCTGGAAGGACTCTGAGGAGTTCCTGGATCTTTCCTTTCTCCAGCTGAACACTCCCAAACTCCTGGAAGGGCTCTGAGGATCCTTCTCCTCTCCAGGTAAGCATTCCCAAACTCCTGGAAGGGCTCTGAGGATCCTCCTCCAGGTGAGCATTCCCAGCTCCTGAAAAGGCTCTGAGGAGTTCTTGGATCCTTCCCTTCTCCAGGTGAACATTCCCAGCTACTAGAAAGAGCTCTGAGGGTCATTCTCTTCTCCAGATGAGCACTCCCACCGCCTGGAAGGGCTCTGAGGATCCTTCTCCTCTCCAGGCTGGACATTCCCAGCTCCTGGAAGGAGCTCTGAGGAGTTTCTGGATTCTTCTCTTCTCCAGATAAGCACTCCCACCACCTGGAAGGGCTCTGAGGATCCTTCTCCTCTCCAGGCTGGACATTCCCAGCTCCTGGAAGGATATCTGAGGAGTTTCTGGATCCTTCTCTTCTCCAGGCTGGACACTTCCAGCTCCTAGAAGGGCTCTGAGGATCCTTTTCTTCTCCTGGTAAACACTCTCAAACTCCTGGAAGGGCTCTGAGAGTCCTTCTCCTCTCCAGATGAACACTCCCAAATTCCTGGGAGGAGCTCTGAGGAGTTCCTGGATCCATCTCTTCTCCGGGCTGGATTCACCAAACGCCTGGAAGGGCTCTGAGGGTCCTTCTCTTCTCCAGATGAACATTCCCAGATTCCTTGAAGGGCTCTGAGGAGTTCCTGGATCCTTCTCTTCTCCAGGCTGGACACTCCCAAACTCCTGGAAGGGCTCTGAGGATCCTTCTCTTCTCCTGGTGAACCCTCCCAAACTCCTGGAAGGAGCTCTGCGGAGTTCCTGGATCCTTCTCTTCTCCAGGCTGCATTCACCAAACTCCTGGAAGGGCTCTGAGGGCCCTTCTCTTCTCCAGATGAACATTCCCAAATTCCTGGGAGGAGGTCTGAGGAGTTCCTGGATCCTTCTCTTCTCCAGGCTGGATTCACCAAACTCCTGGAAGGGCTCTGAGGATCCTTCTCTTCTCCAGATGAACATTCCCAAATTCCTTGAAGGGCTCTGAGGAGTTCCTGGTTCCCTCCGTTCTCTAAGCTGGACACCCCCAGCACCTCCCTCCCCCATCCCCAGCCCCTCTCACCTTGACCACGGGCCCACCAGGATGTTGTCGGCTTTGAGGCCGCGGTGCAGGATGCGGTGCCGGTGCAGGAAGGCCACGGCGCCGCTGAGCTGGCGCGTGAAGCGCGCGTTGAGCCGCGCGTCGGGGCGGCGCGCCAGCAGGAACTCGTTCATGGTCACCAACCACAGCCAGCAGCCTGCGCGCGGCCCCGCGCAGCGCCGCCCCTTCAGGCACGTCTCCACCAGCAGCGGGGCCTGCCGGGCTCCCCGTCCGCCAGGGGCTGGAAGCGGCGGCCGTGCTGCAGGACGCACTCCTCCAGCTGGAGCACGTTCCGGTGCTGCCGCCGGATGCGGCGCAGGGCCCGGAATTCCTGCAGGGCCAGCTCGGCGTTCTCGGGGGCGTTGCAGTGCATCCTCTTGATGGCCACTCACCGCTTGGTGCGGTTGGCCACGGCCTCGTAAACCACCCCGTAGCTGCCCCGCCCCACCTCCCGCAGGATGCTGTACTTGGCTTCCTCCTCAGCCATCCCACCCTCGGGAGTCAGGGATGGTTTGGATTCATGGCAGGGAAACCTGAGAGAGGATGATTGAAACAGAAAAAAAAATCAACTTTTAGACTTGTGTTGGGCTGATGTGGCCAGAAATGTGAATTCTGTCCCCATCTGTTAAACCAGCTGGGGCAGTGACCCTGATCTCCTGGCACACATTATCTGCTCATGGGCCATCTTTAAACCAGCTGGGCAATCATCTTTATCTTCCCACAGCCCATCCTCCCTCCAGGAGATATCTCCTGTTCATGGCCAGTGAGTCCCAGGGCATGACTGATAAAATTCCATCATCCCACTGGGAGATGCTCCAGCCAGGGGAGGAGCCAAGCCTTTCCTACCCAGAGAAAAACTGAGATTTGGAACAGCAGAGCAGCCTTTGCCACTGGATTCCAGAGGAAAACTGGACCTTTGCACATCATCCCTGGAGCTTCAGAGGAAACTGCACCTTCTCCAGGAGCACTGCTCCAGCTGAACCACATCTGCCCCTGCAGGAGGATGCAGCCACCATTGAATGGGACTGTGCCAACACCCTGACTGACTGACGGGTGTCAGCTTGGATTCTGACTCTGGCAGGGGTTGGGATTGTTCTGTGTAATACTGCATTTCTATTTTAATTTTCCTAGTAAAGAACTGTTATTCCTAATTCCCATATCTTTGCCTGAGAGCCCCTTAATTTCAAAATTATAATAATAATTTGGAGGGAGGGGGTTTACATTCTCCATTTCGAAGAGAGTCTCCTGCCTTTCTCAGCAGACACCTGTCCTTCACACCAGGACAAGACTCAAACTCTCCCTGTGAGCTGAGCGGTTTCCTGAGGAGAGGCAGCTGAACCATATCCATGGTAACTGGGAGCCGTCCTCCGGCACAGCCCCGGCAGCACAGCGGGATCCGAGCGCCTGGGAAGCGCCATCGATCCCTGAGGAAGGAGCAGGGCTCTGTGGGCACGTTCCCTGCGCGGGGGGCAGGGGGAAGGCGAGACCCCCTGGGATCCAGGATTGACTTTTCAATAAATGAAGTTGGCCACAAGTGCTGGTTTTGTGCTGGAGCTTTTTCCTGCACGGAATTTTCTTGCCTGTCATGTCCCTGCACTTCCAGCACCAATTTCCTGCGTGCCCTGTTCTCCAGCCCTTCGCAAACTGACCCCAAACTTCACCTCAAGCTCCCTGTCCTGCTCCCAGACCCCCCCGCATTCCAGATTATTCCTCTTTCCTTTATCCAGTACAAACTCCCACTGCAGGTCCCTCTTCCCCCTTCTCCTCCCTAAATTTACCCCAAAACCCACATTAATTCTTTCCCCTTTCAAACTTCCTACCTCACTTTCTGCTGCCTTCAAAGCCCCCATTCCCAAATCTCCCTCCCTCTCCAAACCCACAGAGCAGCTTTCCCAAATCCCATCTTTCCACTCAGCCCTCTCCCAGCTGATTCCCTCACTCCTTCCTGGAGCAGCTCCCACGGCTCCAAACCCCGACCTCCCCCTGCACCCATCCCAATTAAAAACACCCCCTCAATCCTTCCCATCCTGCTGCACCCCAGTCCCTTCCAACATCTCAATACCCCTTGCCCACCTCAACCTCAGCCCCTTTTCCCATCATCAGCCCCACTCCAGGCCAGGCTCTTCCCCATTTCTCACTCAAGACCCCTTGGCAACTTCAGGCCCCTTGGCCACCTCAGCCCCTTTTCCCACCCTCACCCCCGCCATTCCCTCACTTCCAGCCTTTCCCCGTTTCCTGCCTAAAGCTCCTTCCCCTCCCCAGCCAAGTCCTTGTATCCTTCCCCAGCTCCAGCAGCCCCTCAGGCTCAGTTCCTCCCAGCATCTCACCTAAACCCCCTCCCCAGCCAAGCCCTTGTCACCTTCCTCACCTCAGCCCTTTTTACCACCTTCACCCCCCATTCCCTCACTCCCAGCCTTTCCCTACTTCTTACCTAAAGCTCCTTCCCCAGCCAAGTCCTCACCCCCTTCTTCACCTCAGCCCCTTTTACCACCCTTACCCCCTGGCTCCTTTAAAACATCCCCTCACTCCCAGCCTTTCCCTGCTTCTTACCTAAGGCTCCCCACCCCAAAACCTTCTCCACCCTCAGGAGAGGAACGCTGCAGCCCCAGCACTCACAGTGACCCGGGCTCCCCTCAGCCCCTGCACTCACAGTGACCCGGTTCGGTTCCCCTCAGCCCCAGCACTCACAATGACCAGGTTCGGTTCCCCTCAGCCGCTCGGTTCGGTTCCCCCTCAGCCGCTCGGGCCGGTTCCCCTCATCGCGCTCCCCCTCAGCCGCTCAGCCCGTTGCCCCTCACCACGTTCCCCTCACCGCGCTCCCACTCAGCCGCTCGGTTCGGTTCCCCCTCAGCCGCTCGGTTCGGTTCCCTCTCCGCGTTCCCCCTCAGCCGCCCGGGCCGGTTCCCCCTCAGCCGCTCGGTTCGGTTCCCTCTCCGCGTTCCCCCTCAGCCGTTTCCCCTCCCGCTCTCACCGGTGCCGCTCGCGCCGAGCTCCCCGACAGCCGCAATTCCCGCCACTGCCTCTAACCCCGCCCACCGCCCGCATCTCAGCCAATCAGCGAACGCCTCCTCCTCCGCCCTCCGTGCTGCGCGTGCGCAATGCTGGCGCTAACTGAAAACTACAACTCCCAGCAGCCTCTGCGGCAGACGACGGGTGTGCGCTGAGGTCAAATCTCGCAAAAGGCGGAGAGCGCTGGACTGATTTCTTCATCTGTCTGTCTGTCCGTCCTGCTCTCCCTCTGTCCTTTTGACCAGCGAGGTGAATGGACAAGGCAAGAGAATGCGGCCTCTTCCCTGCCTTGACTTAGCAGCCTTGATTTATTAAAAAAAAAAAAAAAAAAAAAAGCATTTTTAATCAATTTATTTATAAAAATCTAATTTATATTTATAAATTAATATTATAAATATTTATAAATTAATATAATTCTGGCAGATAGCCCTGCAGCCCTCTAAGGCATGGTGACATCAAACACCTGGAAACGAATCATAAAATCCTGGAATTTTGGGGTGTTTGGGATTGGAAGAGACTTAGAGTTCATCTCATTCCAACCCCAGAGCTTCCCACGATCCCAAAATTTGTGTCACCCCCTACATTTCCACTCCCAGGGAATTTCCAGCTCTTCTCCTAATTCCCAGGATTTTGGGGCAGTGAAAATATGATTTTTCCACTTAGTTCTGTATTTCTTGAAGTTTTGCATCCAGGAGAGGAATTCCAATTTTCCCAGGATTTGTGGCTCTTCCCTTCCCCGTTTTCCTTGGATATCCTGGATTTATTCCTGGATTTATCCCTCCTATTCCCACAAATCCCTGATTCCTCAACCCTTCCCCCTCTGGAATTGTCTCCATATCCCAAAATTCCCGGTCCTCTGGCAGCTCTGACTTCTCCCAAATCCATGAAAAACTTGGGAATTCCTCCAGCTCCTTATCCTGGGATATCCATCCTTGGGCATCCCAGTGATTCTCTGGGAATTCCAGCCCAGCCGGGAATTCCTTCCCAAAATCCCACCCATTCCCACTGGATTTGGGATCTGCTCCATTCTCATCCCAAAAACAAAGGGAAAAAACCCAAATCGGGACAAAATCTCATTTTTCCACCCCCAGCGACCGCGGGGATTTTCCAGAAACCCGATGGATGTGGGGAGGACACACGGAATTCCAGAAGAATTCCAGGTGGGAATGAGTCACCGGCTCCAACCTGGTTCCTCTCCAAGATTTTTTTCCTTAGGGAATATTTTATTTTTATCCCATGAGAATCAGGAGACCTTGGAGGAGCCGTGATCCCAAAATC
Organism: Oenanthe melanoleuca; assembly: GCF_029582105.1. Taxonomy (NCBI): domain Eukaryota; kingdom Metazoa; phylum Chordata; class Aves; order Passeriformes; family Muscicapidae; genus Oenanthe; species Oenanthe melanoleuca. The sequence goes on from NC_079336.1 coordinate 1,172,143, forward strand.
CAGCAGGAATTTGGGTTAAAAGCAGCTCCTGGAATTTTTAAATTATTATTATTATTATTATTATTATTATTATTATTATTATTATTAGTATTAGTATTAGTATTATTATTATTATTATTATTATTATTATTATTATTATTATTATTATTATTATTATTATTATTATTATTATTATTTTGGGAGGGATTTGCTGAAATCAAGAATTTTTTTCCCCCATGGAAATGGCGCTGATGAGGTGATTTTTCCAAACTGGGAAAATTCCCAGCTGGATCATCCACTCCTGGACATGGAATGAGTTGGAATGGGATAATCCTTAAGGTCTTTTCCCACCCAAATTCCAGGATTCTGTGATTTTGGGGCTCGCATTCATTGATTTCCATCATTTGAACAAAAAAAAAAAAAAAACAAAAAAAAAAAAAAACAAAAAAAAACAAAAAAAAAAACAAAAAAAAAAAACAAAAACAAAAAAATCTTGATCCAATCCCATTCCAATCCCTCAATCATTTTTGGCAATAAACCCCCAAAAAAGGCAATTTTGGGATTGAAGTCCCTAAAAACTCCCCAAATCCAGGTTCTCATCCCATTGTATTTTCCCTAAAAATTCCCACTAAAATGCAGGAGAATTTGGGATGGGGCTGATTTGTGGGAGAAACTATTGGAGGTGAAGGTTTGGCCTTTCCCACTTCCCAAATCCCAAATCCCAAATCCCAAATCCCAGTTCCCAAATCCCAGTTCCCCATTCCCCAAATCCCAATTCCCTACTCCCAATTCACTATTCCCAGTTCCCTATTCCCAATTCCCAATTCCCAAATCCCAGTTCCCAAACCCCAAATCTCAATTCCCAATTCCCAAATCCCAGTTCCCAGTTCCCAGCTCCCAGCTCCCAGCTCCCAGCTCCCAATTCCCAATTCCCAAATCCCAGTTCCTAAATCCCAAATCCCAATTCTCTATTCCCTATTCCTAATTCCCAGGTCCCCATTCCCAGTTCCCCATTCCCAGTGCCCTGTTCCCAAATCCCAAATCCCTGTTCCCAATTCCCAGTTCCCAATTCCCAATTCCCAAATCCAAACTCCCAATTCCCCATTCTCTTCCCAAATCCCAGTTCCCCATTCCCAATTCTCAATTCCCAATTCTTAATTCCCAAATCCCAAATCCCAGTTCCCAGTTCTGAACTCCCAAATCCCAAATCCCAATTCCCTATTTCCAGTTCCCTATTCCCAATTCCCAAATCCAAACTCCCAATTCCCTATTCCCAATTCCCAGTTCCCTGTTCCCAAATCCCAATTCCCTGTTCCCAATTCCCAGTTCCCAATTCCCAGCTCCCAAATCCCAATTCTCAATTCCCAATTCCCAACTCCCAAATCTGAATTCCCAGTTCCCAAATCCCAATTCCCAATTCCAGCAGCCGGAGCATTGTTTAGGTTATCCTTAGAATTCCCAAAACTTCGGAATTTTCTGCTCCTCCAGCAAATCCCAAATCCATGATCCCACCCCCACACTCACGAGTGGGATTTGAGGGGTCTGAGGTGGGAAAATTCCCTTTGGGAAGAGTTTGGGATTGATCTGGGACATGGCAGGGAGCAGCTCCACGGGGTTTGGGATGTGAGGTGTGGGATTTGGGGTGTGGGATTTGGGGTGTGGGGTTTGGGAAGGATGAGGGATATGGGATTTGGGATGTAGGATGTGGGATTTGGGATATGGGGAGAATACAGGATATAGGATTTGGAATGTGGGGAGGATGTGGGGTGTGGAATTTGAGATGTGGAGTGTGGGGTTTGGCATGATTGAGAGGATTCAGGATGTGGGATTTGGGATGTGGGGTTTGGGTGTGGGGAGGATGCGGGATGTGGGGTTTGGGATGTGAGGTGTGTGATTTGGGGTGTGGGGTTTGGGGTGTGGGGTTTGGGATGAAGGATATGGGGTGTGGGGTTTGGGGTGTGGGGTGCAGGGTTTGGGTGTGGGGAACATTCAGGATGTGGGATTTGGGGTTTGGGTGTGGGGAGGATGCGGGATGTGGGGTTTGGGATGTGGGGTGTGTGGTTTGGGGTGTGGGATTTGGGGAGGATGAGGGATACGGGATTTGGGATTTGGGGTGTGGGATTGGGGATGTGGAGAGAATTCAGGCTGTGGGATTTAGGATGTGGGGTTTGGGGTGTGGGATGTGGGATTTAGGATATGGGGGGATTCGGGGTATGGGATGTGGGGTTTGGGACGTGGGGTTTGAGGTTTAGGATATGGGGAGAATGCAGGATGGGGGATTTGGGATTTGGGATATGGGATTTGGGATGTGGGATGTAGGGAGAGTACAGGATGTGGGGTGTAGGATGTGCGGATTCGGGATGTGGGGTGTGGGATGCGGGAAGGATGTGAGGAGGATGTGAGATTTTGGATGTGAGATGCGGGGAGGATGCGGGGTGCTGGATTTGGGATGCGGGGAGGATGCGGGGTGCGGGATTTTGGATTTGGGATGCGGGGAGGATGCGGGGTGCAGGATTTGGGATGCGGGGAAGATGCAGGATGCGGGATTTGGGATTTGGGATGCGGGATTTGGGATGCGGGGAAGATGCAGGATGCGGGATTTTGGATTCAGGGTGTGGGGTGCAGGGAGGATGCGGGATGTGGGATGTGGGATGTGGGGTGCAGGGAGGATTTAGGATGCAGGGAAGATGTGGGATGCAGGATTTAGGATGCGGGATATGGGATGCAGGATGAGAGGAGGATGCGGGATGCAGGATTCTGGATTTCAGATTCGGGATGTGGGACACGTGCAGGATGCAGGATTCTGGATTCAGGGATTTCAGATGTGGGATTTTGGAGTCCGGATATGGGATGTGGGATGAAGGATGCGGGATTCGGGATACAGGATTCGGGCTGGGGGATTTGGGATGTGGGATTTGGGATGCAGGATGCGGGATGTGGGATGCGGGATTCGGGATGTGGGATACAGGATTTGGGACTGGGGCTGCGGGATTCCGGATTTGGGCTGCAAACTGCGAGATAATGGATGCAGGATTCTGGATGAGGGATTCGGGATTCCGGGATTGGGGCTGCGGGTTTCGGGATGCGGGATGGAGGATTTAGGATTTGGGCTGCAGGATTCCAGATTCGGGATTCGGGCTGCGGGATACAGGAAGCAGGATGGAGGATGCGGGATTCTGGATACAGGATGCAGGATGGAGGATGCGGGATGCGGGATTGAGGATTCAGGCTGCTGGATTCCAGATTCGGGCTGCAGGATACAGGATGCAGGATGGAGGATGCGGGATTTCGGGATTGGGGCTGCGGGACTGGGGCTGCGGGATACAGGATGCAGGATGGAGGATGCGGGATGTGGGATTCGGGATTCAGGATTTGGGAAGCGGGATACAGGATGCAGGATTTGGGATTCGGGCTGCGGGATTCCAGATTCGGGATACAGGATGCAGGATTCGGGATTTCGTGGTTGGGGCTGCGGGATACAGGATGCAGGATGCAGGATGCAGGATGGAGGATTCCGGGTGCGGGATTGCGGGATTCGGGATTGGGGTTGTGGGGTTGGGGCTGCGGGATACAGGATACAGGATTCCGGGTGCGGGATTCGGGATTTGGGGACCGGGGCTGCGGGACTGGCGCTGCGGGATACAGGGTGCGGGATTCGGGATTCGGGATTCGGGATTCGGGATTCGGGATTCGGGATTGGGGACTGGTTCTGCGGGGTACAAGGATACAGGATGGAGGATGGAGGATGCGGGATGCGGGATGCGGGATTCGGGATTGCGGGATTCGGGATTCGGGATTCAGGATTCGGGACTGGCTCTGCGGGATACAGGATGCAGGATGGAGGATGGAGGATGCGGGATTCGGGATTGCGGGATGCGGGATTCGGGATTCGGGATTCGGGATTCGGGATTGGGGACTGGCTCTGCGGGATACAGGGTGCAGGGTGGGCGACGCGGGGTTCCGAGATTTCGGGGCCGGCCGGGGGTGGGCTCAGCGGCGCGCACGTGTGCGGGGCGGGGGTGCGGGGCCGCGCTATAAAACCCGCGCGGCTCCGGCTCAGCCCGCGAGTCACGGAGGGACCGGAGCCGCAGCTCAGCGCAGGTAGGAATTCCTCTGCCCGATCGCGATTTCTGGGGGTTTTTCCCCTTTTTTTCCAGCTTTTCCTGCTTTTTTCCAACTGGCCGGGAGGGATCCGGCCCCGCTGTCCCCGCCGAGGAAAAGTTTGGCTCTGCAGCCCCAAAATCCAGCGGATGCAACAAGAGGCGGCGTGGCCTGCCCGGAGCCGCGGGTGCTGCGCTTCCCTCCGGGATAAGCGGGAATTTGATTTTTTGGGGGAGGATTTTTTGGGGCAGCAGTTTGCCCATCCCGTATTTCCGCTCCTTTCCCCTTCCAGTCGCGACTTCGCCGGGATCTTCCCCCTAAAATCACCCCCAAAAAAAAAAAAATCACACGGGATATTTTTTTATTTCTTCATTTTATATATATATATTTTTGTGCTGGTGCTTTGTTCGCTTTAGAGCCACCCTTCCACCAGAAAAAAAAAAAAATCAGGAATGAGGGGCTGAGGAGATTGGGTGTGCGGGGGGTTAAAAAAATATATTATTGGTGATTTTTATTTTTGTATTTTTGTACCTCCAAGCCGCCTTTTGCCAGCTCCCATCTGCCTTTCCAGTCACACCGCGGCGCCTCATTTTGGCCAATTATGGCCAATTACCTGATTGAGGGGCACCGCGAAAAGGCAGCGCTGATTTCTCCGCCAAGGATCTGTAACCACCACCACCCCCATCATTCCCAAATCCCGCAGATTTCCCTCAAATCCCCACCCCCCCAAAAAAAAAAAAAAAAAATCCCGCCAGGATTTGGGGGAGCAGGGCCGGGGGAGATTCTCTGACAATAATGTGATTTTTTAAAAAAAATTCTTTCTTTAAATGGGAAAAGCTTTCCCTCTTTCCATGAAGGATCCACCTCTGGATCAGGCCTTGGCTTCGAGAAGGGTGGGAAAAAGGAAAAAAAAAAAGGAATTTGGGATGGTTTTGCTCCGGGATGATCCCAAACCGGGAAACGCTGGAGCTTTTGGGGTGCTGGGGGCGATCCCAAAACCGGGATAATCCCATGGGAAGAGGGGCTGGGAGCGTCTCCACGGCCTCAAATCGCCTCAAATCGAGCGGATAAAAAATCCCATCTGAGGCAGCACCTGCTGCCCCTTCCAGCTCCTCTCCCGGGGTTTATTCCCGTTCCCGCTGCTCCCACAATGGATTTTCCCACCTCATCCCAGAAAAATCCGCTCGTGCTGATGGATAAACCCGCCCTTATCTCCACCGCAGGCTGGATTTCCAGAAAAAAAAAAACAAAAAACAAAAAAACCCACAAAACCAACAGAAAAAAACAAAAAAAATCTCATTTATTTTTAATTTTTTTTATTTATCGTTCCTCTCCAAAATTAATGAGGGTAATTCCAAGCGCTTGGAATGATAAAATAAAACAAGTCCGGATTTCAGCCTCGGGGCAGAGGGAGCTCTGGGATGGATGGGGTGGGGTTTTTTTGGGGAGGAAAAGGAAGATTTTGTGTCCTGGAGGAGCCGCGGGGGTGGCTGTGACATCCCCAGGCACCGGTGGGAAAATCCTTTGGGAAAGAGGGGGAAAAATGTTCTTTAAATTGGGGAAAAATGGGAAAGAATGGGAGGAAAAATGTGGGGGAAAGGGGAAAGAATGAGAACAAAATATGGGGGAAAGAATGAGGAAAAATGTGGGGAAAACGGGAAAGGACGAGAGAAAAACACGGGGGGAAAGGGGAAGGGTGAGAGGAAAAGAGGTGGGGAAAGAATGAGGGAAAAATGTGGGGGAAAGGGAAAGAATGAGGGAAAAAGTGGAGAAATGGGGAAGGAATGGAGGAAAAAAGTGGAGAAATGGGGAAGGATGAGAGGGAAAGATTTGGAGAAAAGGGGAAAGAATGAGAGAAAAAGATGTGGGGAAAAGAATGGGAAAAAACGTGCTGGAAATGGGGAAAGAATGAGGAAAAAAGTGGGGAAAATGGGAAAAAATGAGAGAAAAAGGTGTGGGGGAAAAGGGGAAAGATAAAGGGAAAAATGTGAGGAAAAGAGAAAGAATGAGGGGAAAATGTGAGGAAAAAGGGAAAAAATGAGAGAAAAAGATGTGGGGGAAAGAGGAAGATAAAGATGTGGGGAAACGGGGAAAGAACAAGGTAAAAATGCGAGAAAAAGGGAAAGAATGGGGGAAAACGTGGTGGAAAAGGGGAAAGAATGAGGAAAAATGTGGGGAAGTGGGGAAAGGATGGGGGGAAAAAAGGTGGGGAAAGGGGAAAGATGAGAGAAAAAGATGTGGGGGAAAAGAATGAGGAAAAAAACTGGAGAAATGGGGAAAGAATGAGGAGAAATGGGGAAAAAATAAGAAAAATGTGGAAGAATTGAGGAAAAAATAGGGAAAACACTGGGGGGAAAAACGCATCCCTTTTTCTTTTTTTTAATTTTTTTAATTTTTTTTTTCCGCATGGATTCGTGGCTGGGAAAGTCAGGAAGGGGCTCGGAGCCGCTGTCACCCCCCCAAAAAAAAAAAACCCTAAAAGCATCCTGAGTGAATTTTGGGGCGGGGGATGCCCGAGGAGGGTTTTCCATCCCCATCCCGTTTTCCCACGGGTGTGCGGGACTCTTGGGGACACGGGGACAGGGACAGGGGGTGGCAGCGGCGTTTTTTGGGGTTGAGCGGTTTTCGGGGGGGTCCGGCCCCTCGCGGGAGCTGTGACTCACCCGAGCGCCGTTAATGACTCGCTGCAGATTAATCCTGGATCCTGCTCCTTATCAGCGTCCCCCGGCCCCTCCGGCGGGTGACAGCCGGGACTTGTCACCGCCTGCCTGCCTGCGGGGACAAAAGGTGACCGTCATGCCAGGCAGGGACCCGGCAGCGAGCGGGGCTGGCCTCGGCGAGGGGGGAAATTTGGGAGCCCCCAAATGCGGCGCCACATCCCCATCGTGTCATTTCTACCCTGAGATGTCCCGAAATCCCGGTGCCACATCCTCATCTCTGTCACCCCTGCCTGGTCCCCTCGTTGTCCCCTGAACCCGCTGTCACATCCCCATCCTGTCCCTCTCTGGTTCCTGAATTATCCCAAAATCCCGGGGCCACACCCCCATTCTGACCCTCTTTGTCCCCTCTGTCTGGTCCCTGAAATGTCCCCAAAATCCTGGAGCCAGGTCCCCATCCTGTCCCTCTCTGTCACCTCTGTCTGGTCCCTGAATTGTCCCCTGAGCCCAGTGCCACATTCTCATCTCTGTCCCCTCTGTCCCCTCTGTCCAGTCCCTTCACTGTCCCAAAATCCCGGTGCCACACCCCCATGTCTCTCTGGTCCCCTCATTGTCCCCCAGCCTGGTGCCACATCCCACCTCTGTCACCTCTGCCTGGTCCCAAAATCCCAGTGCCACATCCTCATCTCTGTCACCTCTGCCTGGTCCCTGAATTGTCCCCTGAACCTGGTGCCACACCCCCATCCTGTCCCTCTCTGTCACATCTGTCTGGCTCCTGAATTGTCCCCTAACCTGGTGCCACATTCCCATCTCTGTCACCTCTGTCTGGTCCCTTCACTGTCCCAAAATCCTGGTGCCACACCCCCATGTCTCTCTGGTCCCCTTCATTGTCCCCCTAATCAGATGCCACATCCAACCTCTGTCCCCTCTGTCACCTCTGCCTGGTCCCTGAATTGTCCCCCAACCCTGTCCCTCTCTGTCACCTCTATCCAGTCCTTTAATTGTCCCCTGACCCAGTGCCACATCCTCATCTCTGTCACCCCTGTCAGGTCATTTGTTTGTCCCCTGAACCCGGTGCCACATCCCCATCCTGTCCCTCTCTGTCACCTCTCTCTGGTCCTTTCATTTCCCTGAACCCAGTGCCACATCCTCATCTCTGTCCCCTCTGGTCCCTGAATTGTCCCCTAACCTGGTGCCACATCCTCGTTTCTGTCACATCTGCCTGGTCCCAAAATCCCTGTGCCACATCCCCATCCTGTCCCTCTCTGTCCCCTCTCTCTGGTCCCATTCATTGTCCCCTAAAAGGTGCCACATCCTCATCTCTGTCCCCTCTGTCACCTCTGCCTGGTCCCTGAATTGTCCCAAAATCCTGGTGCCACACCCCCATCCTGTCCCTCTCTGTCACCTCTGTCCAGTCCTTTAATTGTCCCCTAACCCAGTGCCACATCCCCCTCTCTGTCACCTCTGCCTGCTCCCCTCATTGTCCCCTAAACCAGTTGTCACATTCCCATCCTGTCCCTCTCTGGTCCCTGAATTGTCCCCAAATCCCAGAGCCGCACCCCCATTTCTCTCTGGTCCCCTTCATTGTCCCCCAGCCTGGTGCCACCTCCCACCTCTGCCACATCTTCCTGGTCCCCCTCATTGTCCCAAAATCCCGGTTCTGACCCTCCCTGTCACCTCTGCCCAGTCCTCTGATTGTCCCCTTGTCATCTCTGTCACCTCTGTCTAATCTCCCTCATTGTCCCAAAATCCAGGTGTCACATCCCCGTCCTGTCCATCTCTGTCCCCTCTGCTCTCTGAGTTGTCCCCTGAACCTGATCCCCCATCCGCACCCTGTCACCTCTGTTCCCTCTGTTTGATCCCTGAATCGTCCCAAAATCCTGGTGCCACACCCCCCTCTCTGTCACTTCTGCCTGGTCCCTGAAATGTCCCCAAATCCTGGTGCCACACCCCCCTCTCTGTCACCCCTGCCTGGTCCCTTGATTGTCCCCTGACCCAGTGCCACGTCCTCATCTCTGTCACACCTGTCAGGTCATTTGATTGTCCCCTGAACCTGGTGCCACGTCCCCATCCTGTCACCTCTCTGTCACCTCTGCCTGGTCCCTGAAATGTCCCCAAATCCTGGTGCCACGTCCCCATCCTGTCACCTCTCTCCGGTCCCTGAATTGTCCCCTAAACCTGACGCCACATCCCCATTTCTGTCACTTCTGCCTGGTCCCAAAATCCTGGTGCCACACCCCCCTCCTGTCCCCTCTGTCCCCTCTGCCCTGTCCCTGAATTGTCCCCTAACCCGGTGCCACACCCCCATCCTGTCCCTGCTGTCCCCTCTGTCCGGTGCCCTCATGGTCCCAAAATCCCGGTGCCACCTCCCCATCTCTGTCACCTCTGCCTGGTCCTGAATTGTCCCCTGAACCCATTGGCCAAACCAGCTGGGACACGGAATTCTGTGGGAATTCTGTGGGAATTCTCCAGGAATTCTGTGGGAATTCTGTGGGAATTCTCCCGGAATCAGGCTCGGATCCCGGCAATCCCAGGACAGGGACAGGGACAGGGGGGTGGCAGGTCCCCAAAACCTCCCAGGACAGGGACAGGTGGGACAGGACAGGACCCCAAAACCAGCCCTGAGCAGGAACTGGGGCAGGAGGGAATTGTCCCGCTTCGGGAACAGCCGGGAACGTTCCCAACCCCACCACTAAAACAAAATCCTAAATAAAATCCTGAACAAAATCCTAAATAAAATCAACCCTGCCCAGGATCTGTCCCAGGAGAATCCCAGAAAAATCACACCGGGTCCTTTTGGGATCAGCTCCTTTCCCAATGGGATAATTCACAAATTTCAGTGCAGGCACCGTCCAGGTTTGCCCGATTTTGTGGGATCTTGGGGGGTTTTGTGGGATTTTGTGGGATTTTTCAGGATTTTGTGAGGTTTGGCTGGGGTTTGTGGGATTTTACAGGATTTCACAGGGTTTTGTGAGATTTGCAGAGCTTCGTGGGATTTCATGGGATTTTGTAGGATTTCATGGTGTTTTGCAGGATTTTATGGGATTTCATGAAATTCAGCAGGATTTTGTGGGATTTTTCAGGATTTCGCTGGATTTTGTGGGATTTCACTGAATTCTGTGGGATTTCACGGGTTGTGCAGAATCTTGTGGGGTTTTGCTGGATTTTGTGGGATTTTATGGAATCTTGCAGGGTTTTCAGGGACTTAACAGGATTTTGCAGGGTTTAGTGAAATTTCACAAGATTTTGCAGGATTTAACGGGTTTTGCAGAATTCTGCGGGATTTTGCAGAATTTCATGGGATTTTATGGAATTTGGCAAGATTTCACAGGATTCAATGGGATTTCATGGGATTTAGCAGGATTTTATGGAATTTAGAAGGATTTTGTGGCATTTCACGAGGATTTTGCTTAATTTCTGGGGTTTTGCAGAATTTTGTGGGATTTCACGGGATTTTGTGGAATTTCACTGGGTTTTTCTGGGATTTCATGGGATTTCACAGGATTTCATGGGTTTTCAAGTGGTTTTGTGGGATTTCACTGAATTCATGGAATTTCATGGGGTTTTTGTGGGTTTTTGAGGGATTTCACAGGATTTTTGTGGGATTTTGAAAGGTTTCAGGGGTTTTTGTGGGATTTTATGGAATTCAGCTGGATTTTGTGGGATCTCACAGGATTTTGCAGGATTTTGTGGCAGTCACTGGGTTTTGTGGGATTTTGTGGGATTTGTGCCATTTGGCAGAATTTCGCGGGATTTTTAAGGGATTTTGTGGGATTTCACTGAATTCCGCGGGATTTCACGGGGTTTTGCAGAATTTTGTGGGGTTTTGCTGGATTTTGTGGGATTTTATGGAATTCAGCAGGATTTTGCAGGATTTCACGGGATTTCACAGGATTTTGCGGGGTTTTTGTGGGATTTCGAGGGGTTTCGAGGAATTTTATGGAATTCAGCAGGATTTCGTGGGGTTTCATGGGATTTTGAGGGATTTCACAGGATTTTTGTGGGATTTTGAAGGGTTTCAGGGGTTTTTGTGGGATTTTATGTAATTTAGCGGGATTTCGTGGGGTTTCATGGGATTTTGCGGGATTTTGTGGGATTTTGCAGGATTCCACGGGGTTTTTGTGGGATCTCACGGGATTTTGCAGGATTTTGTGGCAGTCCTGGGTTTTGTGGGATTTCACTGGGTTTCCCTGTTTTTTGGGGATTCTGAGGGGTTTTTTTTGTGGGATTTCACGTGATTTTTTTGTGGGATTCCTTGGGGGTTTCCCGGTTTTTTTGGGATTCTGAGGGGTTTTTGTGGGATTCCTCGGGGGTTTCCCGGTTTTTTGGGGTTCTGATTTTTGGGGTTCTGTCCCGCAGCCGCTGCCGGTGGCACCATGAGGGTCGTGCTCTGGGACCTGCTCCTGCTCTGCCTCTTCGCCCGCGCGCGCGGCGACTGCCGGGACGACTGCGCGCACTGCGACCGCCTGCTGTACCGCGACAGCTTCGACGTCCTGGTGAGTGACACCTGCCCCCGTCCCCAAAAATTCTGGGTACTGTGAGTGACACCTGCCCCCGTCCCCAAAAACTCTGGGTACTGTGAGTGACACCTGTCCCTTGTCCCCAAAAAACTCTGGGCACTGTGAGTGCCACCCTGTCCCCAAAAAACTCTGGGCATCGTGAGTGCCACCTGCCCCTTGTCCCCAAAAAACTCTGGGCACTGTGAGTGCCACCTGCCCCCGTCCCCAAAAATTCTGGGTACTGTGAGTGACACCTGTCCCTTGTCCCCAAAAAACTCTGGGTACTGTGAGTGACACCTGTCCCTTGTCCCCAAAAAACTCTGGGCACAGTGAGTGCCACCTGCCCCTTGTCCCCAAAAAACTCTGGGCACTGTGAGTGCCCCCCTGTCCCCAGAAAACTCTGGGTACTGTGAGTGCCAACCCTGTCCCCTGTCCCTGGTCCTCAGGGGGCTCTGGGCACAGTGAGTGCCACCATTGTCCCCTGTCCCTTGTCCCCAAAAAACTCTGGGCACAGTGAGTGCCACCCCCGTCCCCATGGAGCTTTGGGCACAGTGAGTGCCACCATTGTCCCCTGTCCCCAAAAAACTCTGGGCACTGTGAGTGCCACCCCTGTCCCTTGTCCCCAAAAAACTCTGGGCACAGTGAGTGCCACCCCTGTCCTCATGGAGCTTTGGGCACCGTGAGTGCCACCACCCCATCCTTTGTCCCCAAGGGGCTCTGGGCATTGTGAGTGCCACCACCGTCCTCTGTCCCCAAAAAACTCTGGGTACTGTGAGTGCCACCACCGTCCCCTGAACCTTGTCCCCAAAAAACTCTGGGCATCGTGAGTGCCACCATTGTCCCCTGTCCCTTGTCCCCAAAAAACTCTGGGTACTGTGAGTGCCACCACTGTCCCCTGTTCCTGATCCTCAGGGGGCTCTGGGCACAGTGAGTGCCACCATTGTCCCCTGTCCCCAAAAAAACTTTGGGCATCGTGAGTGCCACCTCTGTCCCCTGCCCCCAAAAAACTCTAGGTACTGTGAGTGCCACCACTGTCCCCTGTCCCTGGTCCCCAAGGGTCTCTGGGCATTGTGAGTGCCACCACCGTCCTCTGTCCCCAAAAAACTCTGGGTACTGCGAGTGCCACCCCTGTCCCCTGTCCCTTTTCCCCAAGGGGCTCTGAGTATCGTGAGTGCCACCCCTGTCCCCTGAATCTTGTCCCCAGAAAGCTCTGGATATGTGAGTGCCACCCCTGTCCCTTGTCCCCAAGGGGATCTGGGTATGTGAGTGCCACCCTGTCCCCTGTCCCCAAAAAACTCTGAGTATTGTGAATGCCACCCCTGTCCCCATGGACCTCTGGGCACAGTGAGTGCCACCACCCCTGTTCCCTGTCCCCAAAAAAGACCGGGCATCGTGAGTGCCACCACCCTCCCCTGTCCCTTGTCCCCAAAAAACTCTGGGCATCATGAGAGCCACCACCCCTGCCACTTGTCCCCAGGGGGCTCTGGATGCCCTTTTCCCTCTGTCTGGGGTCTTGGGGACATCATGAGTGGTGCCCCTGTCCCTTGTCCCCAAAAAACTCTGGGCAACGTGAGTGCCACCATTGTCCCTTGACCCCAGGGGCTCTGGGTGCCCTTTTCACTCTGTCTGAGGTCTTGGGGACATCACAAGTGCCACCACTGTCCCCTGTCCCTTGTCCCCAAGGGGCTCTGGGCACTGTGAGTGCCACCACCATTGTCCCTTGTCCCCAGGGGCTCTGGGTGCCCTTCTCCCTCTGTCTGGGGTCTTGGGGACATCACAAGTGCCACCATTGTCCCTTGTCCCCACATCCAGAGGGCTCTGGGTGCCCTTTTCCTTCTGCTGGGGTCTTGGGGACATTTGGGCTTGGAGGGGAAGGTGCCACCTGCTGTCACTGTCACTCCTGAGTGAGCACCAGGATGGTCCCGAGGGAAGGTGAAGATCCCAAATCAGGATGGTCCCAAATTGGGGTCAAGATCCCAAAGTGGGTGAAGATCTCAAACCAGGATGGTCCTGAGAGAGGGTCAAGATCCCAAATCAGGGTCAAGATCCTAAATTGGGTGCTGGGGATATCCAGGATAGTCCTGAATGGGCACTGGGATGGTCCCAAACTGGGGTGAAGATCCCAAACTGGGGTGAAGATCCCAAACTGGGGTGAAGATCCCAAACCAGGATGGTCCCGAGGGAGGGTGATGATGCCAAATTGGGTGAAAATCCTGAATCAGAATGGTCCCAAACTGGGGTCAAGATCCCAAATTGGGTGCTGGGGACATCCTGGATGATCCTGGCACTGGGATGGTCCCAAATGGGGTCAAGATCCCTAATTAGGGTCAAGATCCCAAACTGGGTGCTGGGGACATCCTGGATGGTCCTGAATGGGCACTGGGATCGTCTCAAATTGAGGTGAAGATCCCAAACCAGGATGGTCCCGAGGGAGGTTGAAAATCCCAAAGCAGGGATAGTCCCGAGGGAGAGTGAAGATGCCAAATTGGGTGAAAATCCTGAATCAGGACGGTCCCAAATTGGGGTCAAGATCCCTAGTCAGGGTCAAGATCCCAAATTGGGTGCTGGGGACATCCAGGATGGTCCTGGCACTGGGATGGTCCCAAATTGGGGTGAAGATCCCAATCAGGATGGTCCTGAGGGAGGGAAAATATCCCAAAAAACCCCTGGAGGAACCAGCAACTTCCCCAGTGCAGCCAGGTTTTGGGGTGCCACCGCCCTGGTTCGGCCCCAAAATGTTGAAGGCACCAGAACCTCTGTGGGATCAGTTTATCTGCTCCTGGAGCTCCAACCAGAACCCTGGGGTTTGGGGTCTCCTGGTGGGATTTGGGGTCTCCTGAGGTTCAATTTGGTCTGGAAGGAGCCTCCTGGTGGGATCTGGGGTCTCCTGGTGGGATTTGGGGTCTCCTGAGGTTCAATTTGGTCTGGAAGGACTCTCCTGCTGGGATTTGGGGTCTCCTGGCAGGATCTGAGGTCTTGTGGTGAGATTTGAGGTCTCCTGGACTTGGCTTGGTCTGGAAGGTGTCTCCTGGTGGAATCTGGGGTCTTCTGGTGAGATTTGGGGTCTCATAGTGAGATTTAGGGTCTCCTGAGGTTCCCTTTGGGCTGGAAGGAGCCTCCTGCTGGGATTTGGGGTCTTCTGAGGTTTGGTTTAGGTCTGAGAGGAGTCTCCTGGCGGGATCTGGAGTCTCCTGGACTCGGTTTGGTCTGGAAGGAGCCTCCTGCCGGGATCTGGGGCCTCCCACTGGGATTTGGGGTCTCCTGGTTGGATTTGGGGTCTCCTGGGACCGCGCTGAGTGCTGTTCTCCAAGGATTCCTGACCCGCTCCGAGACTGGGACAAGAACCACTTCCAGCAGCGCCGACACCGCGGCCGGTGCCGGGGAGCCCGGGATGTCCCTGGAACTGTCCCCTCCGTGGGATCCGTGACCTCCAGACCCTCCCAAAACCTTGGAGATGCCAGGAGAGGAACCTCAGCTCAGCAGAGGCCCCAAAACCCCTCGGCACCGCCTGGCCTGGGGATGATTCTCCCGATTTTGGGTTTTGCCAGAAGAGCCCACGAGGACAGGAAGAACCAACTGCAGCCCTGAGTGACCACTGGTGGCACCTCCCTGGTGGCCAAGAAGAGAATTTTGGGGCCCACAGGTGGCCATGAGACCCCCTGGATGTCCTCCAGCTCGCTCGGGTGTGAGCAGGTCCCCATTGTCCCATCCCGTGGGAATTCCTTGGATTTAGGAGCCCAAAAAAAGAGATTTTGGTGCATTTCCAGGAAGGAATCCAGAATATGTTCTGGTGGGGAAGAGCTCCAGGAAGGGTGACCCTGTTGTGAAGAACGGGGTGGTTTGAGGGAAAAAAGGGATTAAAAAATGGGATTAAAAAAAAGGGATTTTAGGGTTTGAGGGAGAGGATTTGAGGGAATTCCCACCTGGCTCAGGTGAGCCCAGCTGGGCTCCAGCGTTGGAACGACCCCACCATGGAGGAGACGCCGGGATGGAGACGATCCCACCTGCAGGAGGACAGCCCTTCCCTGCTGGGCCTTCCAGAAGGTCCCTTCCAGCGTTTAGCAAGTTTGGCTCTTCCATGATTTTCTTCTGGATGGGTTTGGTGGCACCAAAATTCCACAGGAGAGCCAGGGCTGATTTGGAAAGGGATGAGACACAGCCATGGTGGGTTTGGTGTCACCAAAATCCCAAAGTGGGGCCAGGTCCAGCTTGGAAAGGGATGAGACATGGACATGCGGGTTTGGTGACACCAAAATTCCACAGGAGAGCCAGGGCTGACTTGCAAAGGGATGGGACAGAACTGTGGTGGGTTTGGCTTCACCAAAATTCCACAGAAGAACGAGGACCGGCTTGGGAAGAGATAGGACACAGCCATGATGGCTTTGGTGACACCAAAATCCCAAAGTGGGGCCAGGTCGAGTTTGGAAAGGGATAAGACACAGCCATGGTGGGTTTGGTGGCACCAAAATTCCACAGGAGAGCCAGGAGTGGCTTGGAAAGGGATGAGACACAGCCATGGTGGGTTTGGTGGCACCAAAACCCCACAGCAGAGTTGGGGTCAGCTTGGAGCAGGACGCGGCCGTGGCGGGCGGAACCCGCGGGAGCCGAAGGACGCCGGTGACGAGGGGACGCGCTGGGAGCGGCCGTGCCGGGGGCTGGAGGGTCCTGCCTGCCTCGAGGGAGGATGGAGGGGATCTGGGGAGCTTCCTGTGGGTCTCTGGAGCGCAGAGCATCCCCATCCCCATCCCCAGCCCCAGCCCCAGCCCCATCTCCCTCCCGCGGAGCTGTGCTGACGGGGTGCAGGACAGGAAGGGCTCCGTGCTTGGCCAACCCTTGGCTGGGCTCAGTCCTCACCCCAGTGGCCCTGGTGACATCCTCGAGGACAATCCCGAGGCAGATCAGCCTGGAGAATGGAGCAGGAGAAGCTCAGCAGATGTGGCAGAGCTGGGAGGGCTGGTGGGACCGCCCAGGGCTCCAGAGGAACATTCCCAGCTCTGGAGAAACCTCGGGAAGAGCAGCGAGGAGAGGAGCAAAGTTCTGGCGCAGGGGAGGAACAGCTCCCGGCACCAGGAGCTGCCATGGGAACGGGCCAGAGGTCCTGATCCACCTCCACCATCCCTGTCCCACCTCCATCCTGTCCTGTCCCATCTCCACTGTCAGAATGGACCAGAGGTGCCGTTCCACCTCTACCTTGTTCCACCTCCATCTTAGCCCACCTCCACCGTCCTGTCCCTCCCATCCCATTATCCCATCCCATCCCATTATCCCATCCCATCCCTCCCCACCTCCATCAGCCCATCCCACCTCTACCCTGTCCCACCTCCATCATCTTACCCCACCTCTCCAGCCCATCTCTCCTGCACTGTCCCACCCACCTCTACCATCCCTGTCCCCCCTCTGCTCTGTCCCACCCACCTCTACCATCCCTGTCCCCCCTCTGCTCTGTCCCACCCACCTCCATCCTTTCCTGTCTCACTTCCACCAGCTCATCCCGCCTCTACACTGTTCCACCTCCACTATTTTAACCCACCTGCTCCATCCTGTCCCTCCTCCTCCCTGTCTCACCCACCTCCTCCGTCCTGTCCCACCTCCGGCATCCCTTCTCACCTTTACTGTCCCACCTCCATCAGCCAGTCCCATCCCACCTCCACCATCTTATCCCACCTCCAATGTGTCCCACCTCCATCCCATCCCACTTCCATTATCCTGTCCCAACTCCACCGTCCTACCCACCTCCATCATCCCATCCCACCTCTACCCTGTCTGATCTCCATCTTGTCCCACCTCCATCATCTCATCCCTTCTCTGTCCCGTCCCACCTCGATCCTGTCCCGTCTCACCTCCATCCCATCCCTGCTCCTCCACCCCGTCCCACCTCCACCATCTTATCCCACCTCCATCCCGTCCCTGTCCTACCACCACGACCTTATCTCACCTCCACCAGCCCATCTCACTTCCACTGTCCCACCCTCCTTCACCGTCCCTTCCCACCTCCATCCTGTCCCACCTCCACCATCCTGTCCTGACTCCATCCCTTCCCACCTCCACTGTCAGAACGGTCCAGAGGTCCCGTTCCACCTCCACCGTCCCTTCCCACCATCATCCCGTCCCAGCTGTACCCTGTCCCACCCACCTCCATTGTCCCACCCACCTCCACAATCCTGTCCCACCTCCATCCTGTCCCACCTCCACCAGCCCGTCCCACCCACCTCCACGATCCTGTCCCACCTCCATCCTGTCCCTTCCCACCTCCACCATCCCACACTCAATGATTTCTGGGCTGTAGGACCCAGCAGAGCTCGGAATGGCTGAGCAGGAGTGTGAAATTCCATGGGGAATTGCAGAAGGTGTCTGGGGGATATTGGGGAGCATCTCCCCCACCCTGATCCCTCTGGGAACCCAGGAACGGGGCTGGAATGGGGCTGGAACAGGATTTGAGTGGGGCAGGAATGGGATCGGAACGGGACTGGAATGGGTTTGGAATGGGGCCGGAACCGGATTTGAATGGGGCAGGAATGGGGTTGGAACGGGGTTGGAACGGGGTTGGAACAGGCAGGAGACACCTCCCACCACGAGCCCAGGGAAGTTCTGAAGAGCTGCCGGCCCCTTCCCCCGGGCGTTTTCCAACGTGTCGAGTGTCGGGATGCTACAGGAGCGCCCAAATCCCTTGGAGACCCTTCCAACCCAACCACTCCAACCCCTGACCTCCGTGCCCCCCTTTCCCCGCAGATCTGCGTGCTGGAGTGCGAGGGCCAAGCGGTGCCCAGGGCCACCTGGGAGCTGTGCGCGGCCGCCAGCCGCCCCGCGCCGCGCCACCTGTCCGCCCAGCGCTGGCCCGGCGCGGCCAACGCGCCGCCGCTGCCCGCCGCCGAGCCGCCGAGCCGGGACGAGGAGCAGCAGGAGGAGGACATTTCGCGGCGGCTGGGCGCGGGCCGGGCGGCCAAGGGGGTGCAGAAGAGGTACGGGGGCTTCATCGGGGTGCGCAAGTCGGCGCGGAAGTGGAACAACCAGAAGAGGTTTAGCGAGTTCCTGAAGCAGTACCTGGGCATGGCGCCGCGCTCCAGTGAGTACGGCCCCGGCGCCGGCGCCGGCCAGAACAACGAGATCTAAACCGGGACGCGCCGGGGCCGCCGGCCGGCCGGCAACCCTCCACCCCGCCCGCCACATCCCATGCGTGCCATCCTACAAGGGGGCCATCACCAAGAGCAGCCGCTCGGCGACGCCTCGGGAGCGGCAGCGCCAGCGCCGGGGAGGGACGCGGGGCCACGCGGGAAGGGGCGGGTGGCCCTGGGGACACCGCTGGGGTCACCTTCAGGGTCACCTGTGGGGTCACCTGTGGGGTCACCTTTGGAGTCGCCCTTGGGGTCACCTGCTGGGTCACCTGTAAGTGACCTCAGGTCAACCCCTCTGAAGTCACCTTTGGGGTCACCCTCAGGGTCACCTTTGGGGTCACCCTCAGGGTCACCTTTGAAGCTGCCTCTGGGAGCACCCTTGGGGTCGTCTTTGGGGTCACCTTCAAGGTCACCATCATGGTTGCCTTTGGGGTCTCCTCTGGGGGCACCTTCAAGGTGACCTTCGGGGTTGCCCTCAAGGTCACCCTTGGGCTCACCTGTGGGGTCATCCTCAGGTCAACCCCTTTGAGGTCACCCTTTGACCCTTTGAGGTCACCCTTGGTGTCACTCTTGGTGTCACCCCTGGGGTCACCTTTGGGGGTCACCCTTGGTGTCACCTTTGGGGGTCATCCTTGGGGTCACCCTTGGTGTCACCTTTGGGGTCACATTTGGGGTCACCATTGGTGTCACCCTGGGGTCACCTTTGGGGGGTCACCCTTGGGGTCACCTTTGGGGGTCATCCTTGGGGTCACCCTTGGGGTCACCTTTGGTGTCACCCCCGGGGTCACCTTTGGGGGTCACCCTTGGGGTCACCTTTGGGGTCACCATTGGTGTCACCCCTGGGGTCACCCTTGGGGTCACCTTTGGGGGTCACCCTTGGTGTCACCCTTAGGGTCACCTTTGGGGTCACTCTCAAGGTCACCTTTGGTGTCACCTTCAAGGTTGTTGCTCCACGTCCTGCACGAATTTGTTCTCCCCAAATAAAAAAATTAGGAAAAAAAAAATAAAATCAAAATTCCAAATAAATAAGGGAAACGTTTAAACAAAATGAGTTTTGTTTTTTTTTTTTTTAAAGAATAAAAAAATATAAATAATGAAGCTCCAAGGAGATTTAAAGTAGAATTTTAAAAAATAGTACCAAATAAAGAAGAAATGAAAAAAATTAAAATTTCAATATGTGAAAATCAAATCATTTCAAGAGGTTTAAAAAGGATAAAGAGAAATGAAAAATATTTAGAGGAAATAAAAAATGAGCCAAAAAGTATTTAAAATAAATAAAGACTAAATTTTTTAAATATTGCAAAGAAATAAGAGATAAATTTTAAAAATATTTTAAGAGGAATAAAGAATAAGTTTCAAAAATATTTAAAAGGAATAAAAAACAGATGTCAAAAATATTCCAAAGAAATAAAGAGTAAATGTCAAAAATATTTTAAAATTTCAAAAATATTTAGAAGAATAAAGAATCGATTTGAATTATTTAAAAGAAATAAAAGATCAATCAAAATTATTTAAATAAAGTTTAAAAATGAGATAAAATATTGAATGCAAATGGAACAATTCAAATAAATTTTAATTGTGAATAAAATTTAAATTAAGAAGAAGAAATATCTATAAAAAATTAAAATAAATTAAAATAAAATAAAATTTTAAAAACAAATTAAAATAGAATAAATAAAAATAAGAATAAATTTTGAAAAATTAAAGGAAATCAAAGTCAAACTCTATTTTAAAATTAACCAATTCCTGCCCAGAACGCTGCCATTCCCACAGAAATTTGGGAATTCCGAAATTCCGGAATTCTGGAATTCCATGTCCCCTCCTCCAGGCTGGGCAATCAGAGCCCCCCCAGCCCCACCCCAAATTTCACATTTGGGAGAATTTTCACATTTTTCCGCTTTTTTTTTTTTTTTTTTTTTTTTTTTTTTAAGTTTTTTTCCCCCCTTCCCGGGTGGCATCTCCCAAAATTCCGGGATGCGCCTCCATCCCGATTCCCGGGATTGAGATTCCCGCTCCCTCCGCTCTCGGCTCAGCTGCTTTGGTTTTTTTCCTTATTTTTAATTTTTTTTCCCATTTTTGTCCTTTTTTTCTCCTTTTTTTTCCCCTCTTTATTTCCCTTTCTCCCCTTTTCTTCACCTTTTATCAATTTTTTTCTCCTTTTTTTCCCATTTTTTTCCATTTTTTTCCATGATTTTCTCAAATTTTTTCCCATTTTTTCCCCAATTTTTTCCATTTTTTCCCTTTTTCCCCATTTTTTCCCATTTTTTCCCATTTTTTCCAATTTTTTCCCATTTCCCCCATTTTTCCCCATTTTTCCCATTTTTTTCCAATTTTTCCATTTTTTCCATGGTTTTTTCAATTTTTTATACTTTTTTTCTGTTTTTTCCTGGTTTTTTCCATTTTCCCTCCCTTTTTCCCTTTTGTCCTTTTTTCCCTTTCCCCCCTTTTCTTTTACCCTTTTTTTCCCCGTTAACATTTTTTCATTTCCTTTTTTTTCCATTTCCCCCCTTTTAAATTTTTTTCACATTTTTTCCTTTTTAATTTTTTTTCACTTTTTTCCTCCATTTTCTTTTCAACATTTTTACAAAATTTATTTTGTATTTTTTTTTCTATTTTCCATTTCTTTTCTCCATTTTATTTCCCCCCCTTTGTTTCCCCTATTTTATTTCCTATTTTTTCTCTTTCTTTCCTCCAATTTCTTTCCCTTTAAAAAATCTTTTCTGTGTTTTTTCTCCATTTTATTCTGTAATTTTTCCAACTTTTTCCCTTTCATTTCTCTATTCTATTTCCTATTTTTCCTTTTATTTTCTCTACTAATTTTGGGGTTTTTCCCTTTTCTTTTCCCCATTTTATTTCCTATTTTAATTTTTTTTCTCTTTCTTTCCTTCATTTTATTTCCTTTCAATTTTTCCCCCTTTTCTCCATTTTATTTTGTAATTTTTCCTTTTTCCCCCCTTCCATTTCTCTATTTTATTTCCTATTTATTTCCCATTCTTTTCTCTATTTAATTTCGGATTTTTTCCCCATTTTATTTCTTATTTTAATTTTTTTCCCCTTTCTTTCCTCCATTTTATTTCCTTTTAATTTTTTTTCCCTTTTCCCCAATTTTTTTGTACTTTTTCCTTTTTCCCCCTTTTCTTTTCTCTAATTCCGGCTTTTTCCCCCTTTCTTTTCTCTATTTAATTCCATTTTCCCCCTTTCCTTTCTCCACTTTATTTCCTATTAAAAAAAAATATTTCCGCTTTCTTTCCTCCAATTTACTTCCCATTTTTTTTAATTTTTCCCTTTTTTTTTTTTTTCTCCATTTTACCTCCAATTTTTTTTTTTTATTTTTCTTCCCTTTCTTTTCCCCATTTTATTTTGTATTTTTTTTGTAGCGTTCCGGCACCGCTTCCCAGCCCGGCACAGGCAAAATTAAAATCCTGCTCCTGCCCCGGCCGCTCCGTCCTCTCTCTGCCGGACCCCAAAGCGCTTCAGACCCGAAAAATCTCCAAAATCTGCTCCAAATTTCCTCTTCACCCTCTCAAATCCACATTTTACCCCGGAGCCGACGAATTCCGACGCGAGCGCGGGAGGGCGGGAGGGATCCGCGCGGAAATCGACGCGAAACGCGGGGGAAAAAATGGAATTTTTGCCGGAAAAAAATGGAATTATTGGCCAAAAAAATTGGAAATTTTTTTTTGTTTTCTTTGTTTGTTTCTTTTTTTTTTTTTTAGTCAAAAATCAGCCCCGAATTCCCGGAGGATTTCCCAGCATCGCCAACGAGATTTTTGGCTTCCCGCAGGATTCATTCCCAAATTTCCAGGGTCGCGTCCCAAAATCTCCTGGAATTCTGGAAACTCTCGTTTGTTTTAATTCCCCGTTTAATTATTTTAATTTTGTCGCTGCTGTTCCCGCCTTTTTCCGAGCGTTTTCCTTGGAATTTCGAAACCACTCCGGGTTTGGCTCCTCTGCTCCGCACCCGTCGCGTCCCTCATCCAAAAAAAACAAACAAACAAAAAAAAGTGGGATTTTCCCACATTTTTTCCCAGGAGGAAAATCCAACCTGATCCATTCCATCCTTCCTGATTTATCCCAAAAAAACCAAAAAAATTCCAAAACCTCATTCCCGAGCCCGTCCCGCGGCGCTGCCCTTTGTTAAAAAACAACAACAACAAAAAATCCTCAAAAAATTAATAATACAATTTTTCCCGGGAAAAAATGGGAGAAAATTAAAAAAAAAAAAACCAAAACAGGGAAAAATTCCAGGAAAATCCCGAGATTTTGTTGTTTATAAATTGTTTCCTACCGAGATTTCTCCATTAAACTTGTACATAGCAAAAGGATCAAGAAATAAATCAGTTTATGGTTTCTACGACCTGATTGCGACTCGTCCCCGTTGTCCCCATCCCACGGGAATTCCATGGATTTAGGGCAGGAAAAAATGGGAGATTTTGGTGCTTTTCAAAAAAAAAAAAAATCTGGGATTTGTGGAGAAGAGTGACAGGAAGAATGGGATGGAGAGAGGGGAAAAAAGAGATTTATAAAAAAAAAAAAAGATTTTAGGGTTTTGAGGGAGAAAACGGGAATTTTTTGGATCTGTCATCCTTTTCCCGCCATAAATTTGGGATTTTTGTGGATTTAGGAAGGGGAATGACCCCAAGCCCCTCACAGTGGGGTGGGGGAGGAGGGATTAGCCCAAGGGAATTCCCAGATTTTCCAGGAGGGCGATTGGTGATTAAAAAATTAATTGGGAGGAGCTGATGGGAGGGGATTTTTGGGATTGGGGTGAAATTCCTGGGATTGGGGTGAAATTCCCACAACTGGGGTGAAATTCCTACAGTTTCGGGATTGGGGAAAAATTCCTGCAATTTCGGGATTGGGATAAAATTCCTACATGCCCCGGCCCCTCAGGAATTTTGGGAATTCCATCCATTTGGCGTTTCTGGGATGTGATTTTCCACCCTTCCGTTTCCCCTCCCCTTTTCCACCTCCTTTCCCACTTCAACATCCATCCAAAAATCCAAATCCAATCCGATTATCCCAATTTTTCCGCATCCGAAGGGACCTTGGATGGAAGGGGAGGGCTCCGGGATGATGTGGGTTAAATCCCTGGGAACTCCAGGATTTTTGGGGATTTTTTTTTTGGGATATTGCTTCCCATGGAATTCTCCTGGAGGTCGGATCCATGGGATGAGATGGGTGGCATTTGGGAATGCTGGAGGGGACAGGATGGATCCATAGGATTTGGGAATTCCAGAAGGATCAGATCTGGACAGGTCGGATCCATGGGATTTGGGAATTCCAGAGGGATCAGGACAGGTCAGATCCATGGGATCAGGACAAGTCACATCCATGGGATTTGGGAATTCCAGAGGGATTAGATTGGGGCAAATTTGATCCATGGGATCGGGACAGGTGAGATCCATGGGATTAGGACTGGTTGGATCCATGGGATCTGGGAATTCTGGAGGGATCAGGACAGGTCAGATCCATGGGATTGGGACAGGTCAGATCCATGGGATTTGGGAATTCTGGACAGACGGGGACAGCTCAGATCCATGGGATCAGGAAAGGTTGGATCCATGGAACTGTGACAGGTTGGATCCATGGGATTTGGGAATTCCAGAAGGATTGGGACAGGTCAGATCTGTGGGATTTGGGAATTCCAGAGGGATCAGAACAGGTTGGATTGATCCATGGGATCAGGACAGGTTGGATCCATGGGATGTGGGAATTCCGGAAGGATCAAGACAAGTGGGATCAATGGGATTTCAGAACTCTGGAGAGATCCAGACAGGTCGGATCCGTGGGATTAGGATGGGTTGGATCCATGGGATTTGGGAATTCTGGGGGGATTTGGACAGGTCAGATCCATGGGATCGAAACAAGTTGGATCCATGGGATTTGGGAATTCCAGAGGGATCAGATCTGGATGGGTTGGATCCATGGGACTGGGTTTGGTTGGATCCATGGGATCTGGGAATTCTAGAGGGAATACACAGGATGAGCTCAGCAATGGGACATTTCCAAGTCCAAATCCTGGATTTTTATCACAATCTCATGGAAAACCAGGAAAGGCCACGGAGCTGGAGGAGCTGAGCTTGGAGAAAAATGGGAATTTTCCTCTCCGGAATTCCCAGCCAGGAATTCTGGGATCAGGATTCTCCCACGGAACAGGGATGGGATGAGCGGGAACAACCTCGAGCCGCTCCGGGAAAAGTTCAGGTGGGATTTTGGGAATTCCTGCCCAGAAAAGGGAATGGATCATGGTGGAATTCTTCCCCAGCCCAAATAATTTTGGGATTCTGGGTTAAGAACGGGATGGATTTGGGTTGGTTTTTTTTTTTTTTTTGGGAATGCAAATGCCGGGAAGAGGAGGAGGGAGGGAAGGAGGGAGCGGCGGGCGGACACTGCGACCTGGCGGTGACAGCGGCGGTGACAGCGGAATTCCAGAGGGAAAAGGGAGGGAAAAGAGGGAAAAATGGGGAAAAGAGGAAAAAAAGGAGGGAAATGGAGGGAAAAAATGGAGAGAAAGGGGGAGGAAGAGGGAAAAGGAGGGGGGAAAGGCAGGAAAAAAGGAGGGGGGAAAAAAAGGAGGAAAAAAGGGGAAAAGGGAGGGGAAAAAGAAGGGGAATATAAGAGGGAAAAAGGAGGGAAAAAAGGAGGAAACAAAGAGGAAAAAGAGGGAAAAAGAAGGAAAAAAGGAAGTACAAAATGAGAAGAAAACGGGGGAAAAGGAGGGAGAAAAAGAGGGAAAAAGGATGGAAAAATGAGGGGAAAAAGGAGTGGGAAAAAGAGGGGAAAAAGGGGGAAAAGGTGGGAAAAGGGGAAAAATAGGGGAAATGAAAGAGGAAAAGAAGGGGGAAAGCAGGAAAAAAGGAGGAGATGGGGGAAAAAAGGAGGAAAAAAGGAAAAGAGAGGTAAAGAGGGAAAAGGAGGGAAAAGGAAGGAAAAGGAGGGGGAAAAGGAGGGAAAAATAGGGAAAAAGAAGGGGAAAATGAGGGGGGAAAAGGAGGGAAAAAAGAGGAAAAAAGGAGTGAAAAAGGGAGGGGGGAAGGAGAAAAGGAGGGGGGAAATGGGGGAAAGGGGAAGTGTGGAAGAAAAAGAAGGAGAAATAGGTGGGAAAAAAGGAGGAAAAGGGAGGAAAAAGGAGGGAAAATGAGGAAAGGAGGAAGAAAAAGGAGAAGGAAAAGGCAGGAAAAAAAGGAGGGGAAATGGAGGGAAAAAAGGAGGAAAAAAGGAAGAAAATAAGTAGGAAATGAGGGAGAAAAAAGGAGGAAAGAATGAGAAAAATGGGGGAAAGAAGAGGAAAAAAGAAAGAAAAGCAGCAGCAGCAGAAACCTCCCCACCCTCCCCATTCCCCAAATCCCGCTGGAATGAACCATGGAGCCAGGAAGGGATCAGACAAATTTCCTTTTATTTCCTTAGAAAATATATTCCATTATTTCCTCTGGCCGCTGTAAAAATGACATTTTTTTAAACTTTATTTTCTTTTTTTTTGTTTTGTTTTTTAACAATAAAAATAATATTTGGAAGACTGAGAAGAAAAGGTCGGAAAGGGCGGGAGAATTCCTTGGGAATCATTGGGAATTGAGGGTAAAAAATTCAAAATATTTCTCCAGTTCCAGCCAAGAAGCTGCTGGAAAATATGAAGATTTTGGGTTTAAAGTGTGAAAATTCCAAGATATTCCCAGAAGGAAAGGAAAATTTTCATAAATGACCCCTCCCCCCACAGAGGTTCTAGTTTTAAAAATGCAAAAAAAAAAAAGGAAAAAAGTGCGAGGTTTGGGTTTTGTCTGGTGAAATTTGTATTGGGAAAAAATTTGGGATGAAATTTTGGGATTAAAGTTTGGGATTTCAGGGAATCTCTGGCAGGTAAGGAAAGGCTCAGGGCTGCTGGAAGGGGAAATGAGGGGAAAAAAGGGGGGAAAGGAAAAATGGGGGGGAAATGAAGAAGAAAATGGGAGGAAAAGGAGGAGAAAAGGAGGAAAATGAGGGAAAAAAAGGGGAGAAAAGGGTGGGAAAAGATGGAAAGGACAAGGAGGGAAAAGGAAAAGGAAAAGGAAAAGGAAAAGGAAAAGGAAAAGGAAAAGGAAAAGGAAAAGGAAAAAAGGAAAAGGAAAAAAGAGGAGAAAAAATGAGAAAGAAAATGGGAGGAAAAGGAGGAAAAAGGAGGAAAATGAGGGGAAAAAAGGAGGGGAAGGGGGGAAAGGAAAAGGAAAAGGAAAAGAAAAGGAAAAGGAAAAGGAAAAGGAAAAGGAAAAGGAAAAGGAAAAGGAAAAAGGGAGGAGAAAAAGGGAGGAGAAAAAGGAAAGGAAAAGGGGAAGAGGAAAAGGAAAAGGGAGGTGAAAAAACGGAGGAGGAACAAAAAAGGGACGAAAAGGAGGAGAAAAGGAGGAAAAAATGAGGGGGAAAAAGGGGGGAAAAAGGAAGGAGGAGGAAAAAGGAGGAGAAAAAGGAGGAAGAAAAAAAGGGATGGAAAGGAAAAAAGGAGGAGAAAAATAGGGGGGAAAGGAGGAGAAAAGGAGGGGGAAAAAGAAAAAGGAAGAAAGAGGAGGAGAAAAATGAGGGAAAATGAGGAAAAGGAGGAGGAAAAAGGGATGGAAAAAAGGGAGGGGAAAAGAGGGGGGGAAGGGGAGAAAAGGAGGAAATGGGAAATAAAAGGAAAAAGGGGAAAAGGGAAGGAAAAAGGGGGGAATGAGAAAAAAAGGAGGGAAAAAAGAGAGAAAAAAAGAGAAAAAAGGGAGCCAGAGCTGAGCCGTACCCAGATCCATGTGGGCCACGAAAAACATGGAATAAAATCTCCAAAGCACAGGGATAGAAGACACAAGGTCTGAGGAAAACAAAAAAATTCACAGTTTTTTGGTTTCCTCCCCAATTCTTCTCTGTTTCAATCCCTGATTTTCCAAATATTTCAAACTTGGGAATTCCACAGAAAAATTCCACAACCTGGCTGAGATTCCTAATTTTGGATTCTCCCAATTATTTGATTCCCCTTTTTTTAATTTTTTTAGGAATTCTGATGCTTTAAAATCCCTAAAATCAGGCTGGGATTGCATAAATATATTCCATAAATATTCCCAGCACACAAAAAAAGTTGGAATTCAAGACTTTTAAGGTAATTTCCAACCCAAAATATTCCATGATTCCAAACTGGATTAATTACAAAAAGGAAAATTCTCACTTTTTTTATTAAAACTCAAAATTCCTCAGCCTGGTTTTGAAGGAATTTGGGAATTCCTTCAACATTTTCCTTTTTCCTGATTTTAATTTTTTTGGGGGAATTTTTGTCCCAAGGGACAAGTCACATCCCAAAAAAAATTCCTTTTTCTGGGATATCTCAATATTTCCTTTTTTTAAAGCATTGATTGTTTCCCACTTTTTTCTTCAAGGATTTGAGGGATTTGCACTTTTTTAGGTAAAGACAAAACTCCAACCCAGCCTCAATTTCGGGGAATTTTCCAACAGATTTGGGAAATTCAGGGGGAAAAAAAAAAATCTTTAGTCCCCAAAAACCCCGAGGATTTTTCCAAATTTTTTTTTCTTTTCCCAATCTTGAAGGGAATTCCACTTCAGGTTGTAAAAATGGGGGGAAAAAAGCAGGAAAGGGAATTTCTGGATTTTCCAGAAGGATTTCCACAGCTCTGGGAGGGACCCCCACGGTCCCTTGGTTGCAGCAATGAGGGAATTCCCAGATTTTGGAGGGAATTCCTGGATTCCAGAGGAGAATTCCTGGATTCCAGAGGGAATTCCCTGATTCCAGAGGAGAATTCCTGTATTCAACAGGGAATTCCCAGATTCCAGAGGGAATTCTCAGATTTGAGGGACTTCTCGGATTCCAGAGGGTATTTCTGGATTTCAGAGAGAATTCTCGGATTCCAGAGGAGAATTCCTGGATTCAAGAGGCAATTCCCAGATTTCAGAAGGAATTCCTGGATTCCAGAGGGAATTCTTGGATTCCAGAGGAGAATTCCTGGATTCCAAAGAGAAATTTCCAGATTTGAGGGAATTCTTGGATTCCAGAGGGAATTGTTGGATTCCAGAGGAGAATTCCCGGATTCAAGAGGCAATTCCCAGATTTCAGAAGGAATTCCTGGATTCCAGAGGGAATTCTCGGATTCCAGAGGGAATTCTCGGATTTGAGGGAATTCCTGGATTTTGGAGGGAATTCCTGGATTCCAGAGGAGAATTCCTGGATTCAGGAGGGAACTCTTGGATTCCAGAGGGAATTCTTGGATTCCAGAGGGGAATTCTCGGATTCCAGAGGGAATTCCCAGATTTCAGAAGGAATTCCTGGATTCCAGAGGGAATTCTCGGATTCCAGAGGGAATTCTTGGATTCAAGAGGCAATTCCCAGATTTCAGAAGGAATTTCTGGATTCAAGAGGGAATTCTTGGATTCTAGAGGGAATTCCCGGATTTTGGAGGGAATTCCTGGATTCCAGAGATAATTCCTGGATTTCAGAAGGGAATTCCAGGATTTGAGGGAATTCTTGGATTCCAAAGGGGAATTCTTGGATTTCAGAGATAATTCTTGGATTCCAGAGGGAATTCTCAGATTCCAGAGGGAATTCCTGGATCCCAGAGGGAATTCCAGGCGGGAAGAGAGGGGAGGAGGGAGGGGGTTCAGTCCAGGAATCGCTGGCAGGCTTTTTTCCAGCGGCACGCCGTGCACCACTGGTCCCGGTGCTCGATGCCGTAAACCTTGCGGCATTTCTTGGCTTCACCACGGATTTTTCTGGGAGGAAAAAAAAGGGAATTTTATTTTTTTTTTTTTTTGCTGGATTGGGTGGGAATTCTGGTGGATTTCAGAATCCTCAGTCGAGTGAAATGTTAAACTTAAGTTAAAAACGGAATTCTAAATTTTAGAAATTTAAATTTTAAATTTTCGTCGTTTTAAAACCGGGTTCCAGGAGTAAACAAAAAAAGAAATAAAGAGTTTGGTTTTTTTCTTTTCTTGCTCCCCACATCCTTCACACAAAATATGTTTATGGTAGACATTAAAAAAAAAAAATCTCCTTTATTCTTAGTTTTTGGCAGCTCCCTGGAAAGAAGTTTTTTCCTTTTTTCTTAAAATTGTTCAAAGTGGATCTCTATTCCTAGAGAAAATTATTTTATCTATTGCTTTATCCATAAAGTAAGAACAGGAAAAAAATATTAAAAGAACTTTTATTTTTGAACAGTCCATTCTTAAAAGGAAACAGCCCATGGGCCATAAATAGAGTTTGGAAAAACTGTAAAAATAAAAGGAATTCTCCCCAGTTTACCCTAAATCTAAACTACAAATTCTCCCCAATTTACCCTAAAGCAATCCTACAAATTCTCTCAAATTTACCCTAAACCAAAACTACAAATTCTCCCCAATTTAGTCCAAATAAAAAACCAAATTCTCCCCAATTTACCCTAGACCAAAACTACAAATTCTCCCCAGTTTACCCTAAAACAAAAATACAAATTCTCCTCAATTTGCCCTAAACCAAAAGTACAAATTCTCCCCAATTTACCCTGAACCATAATTACAAATTCTCCCCAATTTACTCTAAACCACAACCACGAATTTTCCCGAATTTACCCTAAACCAAAACCACAAATTCTCCCAATTTACCCTAAACCAGAACTAAAAATTCTCTCCAATTTACCCCAAAACCAAAACTACAAATTCACCCCAAATTACCCTAAACCACAACAACAAATTCTCCCCAGTTTACCCTAAAACAAAAATACAAATTCTCCCCAATTTACCCTAAATCAAAAGTACAAATTCTCCCCAATTTACCCTGAACCATAATTACAAATTCTCCCCAATTTACTCTAAACCACAACTACGAATTTTCCCGAATTTACCGTAAACCAAAACCACAAATTCTCCTCAATTTCCTCTAAGCCAAAACTACAAATTCCCCTGAATTTACGATAAACCAAAGCTACAAATTCTCCCAATTTTCCCTAAACCAAAACTCCAAATTCTCCCAATTTTCCCTAAACCAAAACTCCAAATTCTCCCAATTTACCCTAAACCAAAACTACAAATTCTCCCCAATTTATCCTGAACCATAATTACAAATTCTCCCCAATTTACTCTAAACCACAACCATGAATTTTCCCGAATTTACCCTAAACCAAAAACACAAATTCTCCCCACTTTACAATAAACCAAAAGTACAAATTCTCCCCAATTTATCCTGAACC
Source organism: Oenanthe melanoleuca (assembly GCF_029582105.1). Lineage (NCBI taxonomy): Eukaryota > Metazoa > Chordata > Aves > Passeriformes > Muscicapidae > Oenanthe > Oenanthe melanoleuca. The sequence goes on from NC_079336.1 coordinate 1,202,661, forward strand.
AGAACTACAAATTCTCTCCAATTTACCATAAACCAAAAGTACAAATTCACCCCAATTTACCCTAAACCAAAAGTACAAATTCTCCCCAATTTACCCTAAACCAAAAGCACAAATTCTCCCCAGTTTAGTCCAAATAAAACACCAAATTCTCCCCAATTTACCCTGAACCAGAACTAAAAATTCTCTCCAATTTACTCTAAAACAAAAATATAAATTCTCCTCAATTTGCCCTAAACCAAAAGTACAAATTCTCCCCAATTTACCCTGAACCATAATTACAAATTCTCAATTTACTCTAAACCACAACCATGAATTTTCCTGAATTTACCCTAAACCAAAACCACAAATTCTCCTCAATTTACCCTAAACCAAAACTACAAATTCTCCCCAATTTAGTCCAAATAAAAAACCAAATTCTCCCCAATTTACCCTAGACCAAAACTACAAATTCTCCCCAGTTTACCCTAAAACAAAAATACAAATTCTCCCCAATTTACCCTAAATCAAAAGTACAAATTCTCCCCAATTTATCCTAAACTAAAAGTACAAATTCTCCCCAATTTACCCTGAACCATAATTACAAATTCTCCTCAAATTACTCTAAACCACAACAACGAATTTTCCTGAATTTACCCTAAACCAAAACCACAAATTCTCCCAATTTTCCCTAAACCAAAACTCCAAATTCTCCCAATTTACCCTAAACCAAAACTACATATTCTCCCCAATTTATCCTAAAACAAAAATAGAAATTCTCCTCAATTTGCCCTGAACCAAAACCACAAATTCTTCTCAATTTACCCTAAACCAAAACTCCAAATTCTCCCCAATTTACCATAAACCAAAAGTGCAAATTCACCCCAATTTATCCTGTATCAAAACTACAAATTCTCCCAATTTACCCTAAATGAAAACAAATTCTCTCCAGTTTACCCTAAACCAAAAGCACAAATTCTCCCCAGTTTACCCTAAAACAAAAATACAAATTCTCCCCAATTTATCCTGAACCATAATTAGAAATTTTCCCCAATTTACTCTAAACCAAAACCACAAATTCTCCCCACTTTACCCTAAACCAAAACTACAAATTCTCCCCAATTTACCCTGAACCATAATTACGAATTTTCCCCATTTTACCCTAAACCACAACAAATTCTCCCCATTTTGCCCCAAACCAAAACCACAAATTCCCCCCAATCTACCCCATAATTAAACTACATTTTCCCCTGACCCAAGGTACAGAATGAGGATATTTTGGGAGCTGACCTGCTGCTGAGGGGGGCGCGGGGCGGGGAGGCCACGAGCAGCTGCGGTTTGAGCAATGGCGGCGCCGGGGGCTCGCCGAGGCTGAGGGAGCGGCTCCGCGCCTGGGGACAGCAACGGGGCAAAAAGGGGCAAAAACGGGCAAAAAGGGTTAAAATGGGGCAAAAAGGGTGGGGAGGGATAAAGAGGGGAGGAAAAGGGGCAGGGTGAGGGGGTGTGTGGTCTGAAAGTGTGAGTTTATCAAGGAGGAGGGGAGGGGAGAGGTGTGAGGGGAAAATGGCGGGAAAAAAGGGCGGGAAAAAATGGCGGGAAAAGAGAAAAAAGGGAAAAAAAGAGGGAAAAGGAGGAAAAAAGAGGGGGGAAAAGGAGGAAAAAAGGGGGGAAGGAGAGGAAAAAGGAGGGGAAAAAAGAGGAAAAAAGGAGGAGAAAAAGGAGGAAAAAAGGAGGAGAAAGGGGGAAAAAGAGCAGGAAAAAATGGAAAAAGAGAGGAAAAGGAGGGAAAAAAGAGGGAAAAGGAGAGGAAAAAAGAGGGGGGAAAAGGAGGAGAAAAAGAAGAGGGAAAAGAGGAAAAAAGGGAAAAAAAGAGGAAAAAAGGGGGAGGAAAGGGGAAAAAGGAGGGGGAAAAAGAAGAGAAAAAGGAGAACAAGGAGCAAAAAAGGAGGAGAAAGTGGGGAAAAAGGGGGAAAAGGAGAAAAAAGGGGGGAAAGAGGGAGGAAAAGGGGGGGAAAGAGGGGAAAAGGAGAAAAAAGGGGAAAAAAGAGGAAAAAGGAGGGGGAAAAGGAGGGGTAAAGAGGAAAAAATGGGGAAAAAGAGGAAAAAAGGAAGGGGAAAAGGAGGAAAAAAGGAGAAGAAAAACCGGGAAAAAGAAGAAAAGGGGAAAAAAGAGGAAAAAAAGGGAAGGAAAATGGAGGGAGATGGGAGGGCAAAAGGAAGGGAAAAAATAAGGGGGAAAGAAGAGGGAAAAAGGAAAAAAAAAAAGGATGGAAAAAGGAATGAGAAAACAAGGACAAAAGGGGAAGGGAGGGGAAAAAAGGAAGGAAAAAAGGAGGGGGAAAAGAGGAAAAGGGAGGGAAAAGGAGGGAGAAAAAGGAGGAAAAAAGAAGGAAGAAAGGAGGGGAAAAGGAGGAAAAAAGGAGGAAAAAAGGAGGAAAAAAGGAGGAAAAAAGGAGGAAAAAAGGAGGAAAAAGGCAGGGAAAGGAGGGAAAAAGAGGAAAAAAGGAATAAAGGAGGGGGCAGGGTGGAGGTGACACTCACCGGTGACAGGGACGGTGACAGGGACGGTGACAAGGGTGGCAGGGTGGAGGTGGCAGCGGCCCAGCTGATGCTGGTGAAGATGTGAGGGGACACTGGGATCTGGATGGAGGGCAGCGCCTGCGGGGACACAGGGACAGAGAATGGCTGTCACCTCCCCCCCGCTGGCACACGGGGGTGGCACCGGTGGCACCTCGGCGGGGACACGGTGGCTTCTCAACTTCCCCTTATTGTCCCCTCACTGTCCCTTCACTGTCCCCGCTCTGTCCCCAGCCATGTCCCCATGGATGTTCCCAGCCATGTCCCCACTGTCCCCATGCTGTCCCCTCACTGTCCCCAGCCATGTCCCCATGGATGTCCTCATGTTGTCCCCAGCTCTGTCCCCACACTTTTCCCACACTGTCCCCAGCCATGTTCCCATGGATGTCCCCGGCTCTGTCCCCACTGTCCCCATGCTGTCCCCTCACTGTCCCCAGCCATGTTCCCATGGATGTCCCCGGCTCTGTCCCCACTGTCCCTATGCTGTCTCCACACTGTCCCCATGCTGTCCCCACACTGTCCCCTCACTGTCCCCTCACTGTCCCCACTGTCCCCTCACCTGGTAGGCGTGGTCGGCCTGGATGTGCCAGAAGGCGCCGGGGGCCGAGTGGCTCAGGCCGGGCTGGCAGGGGCCGGGCTGGATGACGATGGGGGCGGTGACAGAGGTGACAGAGGTGACAGAGGTGACACCGGTGACGCTGGTGGCAGCCGGGGGTGGCAGCTCGGCCGGCGGCTCCTCCCGCGCCTGAACCTCGGTGTAGTAAAAATCCTCCTCACGCTCCCGCTGCTCCCAGGGGGAGCCGTCCCTGGGGACAGGGACAGGGTGACAGCGAGGGACAGTGGGGGGACAGCGAGGGACACTGGGGGGACAGCGAGGGGACACTGAGGGGACAGCGAGGGGACACTGCGGGGACAACGAGGGGACACTGCAGGGACAGGGTGACAGCGAGGGGACACTGGGGGGGACACTGCGGGGACACTGGGGGGGACACTAGGGGCACACTGCAGGGACAGGGTGACAGTGAGGGACACTGAGGGGACAGCGAGGGGACACTGCAGGGACAGCGGTGACACCATGGGGACACTGCCACCATCCCTGAGAGTACAGCGGTGACACTGAGGAGACACTGCCATCGTTTGGGGACATCTGGGCACTGCCACCATCTCTACAGGGACAGTGGTGACGCTGAGGAGACACTGCCACCGTTTGGTGACACTGAGGGGACACTGCCACCGTTTGGTGACACTGAGGGGACACTGCCACCATCCCTGAGGGGACAGCAGTGACATTGAGGGGACACTGCCACCACCCCAGAGAGTACAGTGGTGACACTGAGGGGACACTGCCACCGTTTGGGGACACCTGGGCACTGCCACCATCCCTGCAGGGACAGAGGTGACACCGAGGGGTCCTGGCCCTTTTTTTCTTTCAGCCCCTTTCCAGGATTTTTCAGTGCATTTTTCCAGGATTTTCCAGCCTATCCCAGGAATTTCCACCCCATTCCAGGATTTTTCACCCTATTTTTCCAGGATTTTCCAGCAGGTTTTTCCAAGATTTTCCAGCCCCTTCCTGAATTTTCAAGCACTTTTTTCCAAGAATTTCCAGCCCATTCCAGGATGTTTTAGTGCATTTTTCTAGGATTTTCCAGCTCATTTTTCCAGGATTTTCCAGCTCACTTTTCCAGAATTCTCCAGTGTATTTTCCAGATTTTTCCACTCCGTTCCACGATTTTCCAGTGCATTTTTCTAGGATTTTCCAGCCCATTCCAGAATTTCCAAGCACTTTTTTCCAGGATTTTTCAGTGCATTTCCCAGAATTCTCCAGTGCATTTTTCCAGGATTTTCCAGCCCATTCCAAGATTTTCAAGCAGGTTTTTCCAGGACTTTCCAGCCTATTTCTGAATTTTCAAGCACTTTTTTCCCGGATTTTCCAGCCCATTCCAGGATTTTTTTCCAGCACTGCCTGGACAGCACAGAGCCACTCGCAGCTTCCCTGTCCTCGTCTTTTCCCAAAAAATTCCATGTTGGAAAATAAACACAGAACCTGAACAACACCAGTGCCAAAAAATCCCAAAACTCAAAGGGAATTCCTGGAAAAAATCCCGAATTTGAAGCCTGAAGGAAAATCCTGGAAGTTGGGGACACAAGGGTGGCTTTGGTGATGTGAAATCCGTTTTCCATGGGATTTTCCACAGGAATTGGGAATTCCAGAGGGAAAAACCCACAGATTTTGGGGTCAGGATTTCCTGTAGGAATTGGGAATTCCCAAGGGAAAAACCTACAGATTTTGGGGTCAAAAATGGGATTTTTCTGTAGGAATTGGGAATTCCACAGGGATAAACCCACAGATTTCAGGGTCGAGATTTCCTGCAGGAATTGGGAATTCCCAAAGGATAAATCCCAGGGATTTGGGGTCAGGATTTCCTGTAGGAATTGGGAATTCCACAGGGATAAACCTCACAGATTTTGGGGTCAGGAATGGGAATGTCCTGTAGGAATTGGGAATTCCCGAAGGATAAATCCCAGGGATTTGGGTTCAGGATTTCCTGAAGGAATCAGGAATTCCAGAGGGGAAAACCCCCACGGATTTTGGGATTGGGAACGGGAATTCCCACAGGAAATGGGAATTCCAGAGGGATGAATCCCAGGGATTTGGGATCAGGATTTCCTGTAGGAATTGGGAATTCCAGAGGGACAAACCCCACAGATTTTGGGGTCAGGAATGGGAATTTCCTGTTAGGAATTGGGAATTCCACAGGGATAAACCCACAGATTTTGTTGGTCAGGATTTCCTGTAGGAAATGGGAATTCCAGAGGGATGAATCCCAGGGATTTGGGATCAGGATTTCCTGTAGGAATTGGGAATTCCTGAGGGATTAACCCCACAGATTTTGGGGTCAGGATCTCCCACAGGAATTGGGAATTCCACAGGGATAAACCTCACAGATTTTGAGGTCAGGAATGGGAATTTCCTGCAGGAATTGGGAATTGCAGGGAGAAAAACCTCACGGATTTTGGGGTCGAGATTTTCTGTAGGAATTGGGAATTCCCAAGGGACACCCCCCCACCCCCGGATTTGGGGTGGGAATTTGGGATGATCTGGGATGATCTGGGATGATCTGGGGTGTGGGGTGGCAGCCTTACCCCAGGTGCTGGGTGCGCACGTGGCGCTTGATGCCGACGCCGGAGCGCAGGACTTTGCCACAGCCGGGCCAGAGGCACTTGAACAGCAGCTTGGCCGAGTTCTGGGGACAAGGACAGTGTCACCAGGGCCCGGGGACACCTGGGTGGCACCTGAGCCCGGTGGCACCTGAGCCTGGTGTCACCCAGGACATTGTCACCCAAGCCCATTGTCATCCCTGCCTCCTGTCACCCAGTGTCACCCCTATCCGGTGTCACCCAGGACATTGTCACCCGTGCCCGCTGTCACCCGAGCCTAGTGTCACCTGGTGTCACCCAAGCTTGGTGTCACCTGAGCCAGTGTCACCTGAGTCTGGTGTAACCCCTGCCTGGTGGCACCCAGTGTCACCCGGTGTCACCCAAGACATTATCACCCCTGCCTGGTGTCACCTGCACCTGGTGTCACCCGTGCCCAGTGTCACCAGAGCCCAGTGTCATCCCTGCCTCCTGTCACCCAGTGTCACCCCTACCCAGTGTTGCCCAGGACATTGTCACCTGTGCCCGGTGTCACCCGTGCCCAGTGTCACCTGAACCCGGTGTCACCTGAGCTTGGTGTCACCCAGGATATTGTCACCTGAGCCTGGTGTCACCAGAGTCTGGTGTGACCTGAGCCCGGTGTCACCCAGGACACTGTCACCCATGCCTGATGTCACCCATGGACTGTGTCACCCCTGTCGAGTGTCACTCTTGTCTGGTGTCGCTCCTGCCTGGTGTCACCCATGCCCAATGTCACCGTGCCCAGTGTCACCTGATCCTGGTGTCACCCAGGCCACTGTCACCCCTGTCTGTTGTCACCCATGCCCAATGTCACCCGTGTACAGCGTCACCCAGGACACTGTCACTGTCACTGTCACTGTCACCCACCTTCCTCCGGCGCGGCGCCGGCTCCTCCGGCGGGGACGGCTCGGGGTCGGTGTCGAAGCCGTCGTCGGTCAGAGGGGACGGGGTGGCACTGCCACCGTGGTGAGGGGGGGACGCGGTGACACCGATGTCACCGTGGTGAGGGGGGGATGGGGTGACACCGATGTCACCACAGTGAGGGGGGGATGAGGTGACACCGATGTCACCGTGGTGAGGGGGGGATGGGGTGACACTGATGTCACCGTGGTGAGGGGGGGATGAGGTGACACCGATGTCACCGTGGTGAGGGGGGGATGGGGTGACACCGATGTCACCACAGTGAGGAGGGGATGAGGTGACACTGCCACCGTGGTGAGGGGGGGATGGGGTGACACTGATGTCACCGTGGTGAGGGGGGGATGGGGTGACACTGATGTCACCACGGTGAGGGGGTGACGCGGTGGCGCTGCCAGCGCTGCTCCAGTGGCCGCTGGTGGTGCTGCTGCCGCTGTCGGACACGTCACCGCCGTCCCTCCAGGGGTCACCTGCGGCCACCAGCGAGGCTGAGGGGACACGGGGACACCGTCAGTGAGGGGACACGGGGACAGTGAGGGGACATGGGGACACTGTCAGTGAGGGACACGGGGACACTGTCAGTGAGGGGACATGGGGACACCGTCAGTGAGGGGACACGGGGACAGCAAAGGGACACGGGGACACTGTCAGTGAGGGGACACGGGGACAGGGAGGGGACATGGGGACAGGGAGGGGACATGGGGACACTGTCAATGAGGGACACACGGACACTGTCAGTGAGGGACACACGGACACTCTCAGTGAGGGACACAGGGACAGTGAGGGGACATGGGGACACTGTCACTGAGGGGACACCGAGGGGACACTGAACCCCTGAGGGGACACAGTGGCATTGTCATTGAGAGGACACAGTGGCATTGTCACCAAGGGGACACAGGGACAGCTGAACCCCTGAGGGGTCACGGTGGCATTGTCACCTCAGGGGACAGGGGGCCACCATTACTTTGGGGACATGGGGACAGCTGAACCCCTATGTGGGAAGGGGACACTGCCACTGTCACCTCAGGGACGTGGTGCCACCATCACCTCAGGGACAAGTGAATCCTGAGGGGACACTGCCACTGTCACCTTGGGGACAGCAAACCCCTGAGGGGACACAGCCACTGTCACCTTGGGGACACGGTGTCACTGGAATTCTGGGGTTACCCCATGGAAATCCCAAAGAATTCCCAGCCCCCATCCCGGAATGTGACACCCCTCCCCGTTCTCTGTCCCTTCGGTGCCACCCCCGCGGTGACACCGGTGACACCGGGCGTTTCCCACGGCTCCAGGGTTATTTTTATCCTGACTCCTCGGGAATGTGGCAGCTCCCAAAAAAAACCGGGACCGGGAATTGTCCCCGCCCCTCCCCACTGGAGGATGGATTTTTGGGAATTCCTCCCTTGGAAAAAGGGTTGGAATCCCCCAAGGAATTTCAGGTTGGATTTTGGGAACAATTTCTTCCCCATTCCCAGTGGAATTCCAAATCCCTGCAGAACTGGCACTTGGGGACACGGATCTGGGATTGGGATTTATCCCCAGAATTGTTCCAGGAGTAGTTTGGGTTGGATTTTTGGGAATTACTTCATGGAAATGAGGTTTGGAATTCTCATTCCCAGAGGAATTCCAAATCCCTGTGGCAGTGGCACTTGGGGACACGGATCTGGAATTTCCTGACAGATGGGATCAGGATTTCTCCCCAAAATTATTCCAGGGAATTTCAGGTTGAATTTTGGGAATTCCTTCATGGAAACAAGATTTGGAATCCCCCAGGGAATTTCAGGATGGATTTTGGGAACAATTTCTTCCCCATTCCCAGTGGAATTCCAAATCCCCGTGGAAGTGGCACTTGGGGACACGGATCAGGGATTGGAATTTCTCTGTCAGGAAATTCCAGGTGGGATCTGATTCATCCCCAAAATTATTTCAGGGAATTTCAGGTTGGATTTTGGGAATTCATTCATGGGAAGGAGATCTGAAATCCCCCAGGGAATTTCAGGTTGGAATTTGGGAACAATTCCTGCCTGGAAATGCTTTTCCAGAAAGGTTTGGAATCCCCATTCCCACAGGAATTCCCTCAGCCTCCACCTCGGCGGATTTTCCCTCCCAGGAAGGGGAACGTTCCCAGATTTTTCCTGGGGTGCTCTCCATGGATTTTGGGGCGTTCTCCATGGATTTTGGGGCGCTCTCCATGGATTTTGAGGTGTTCTCCATGGATTTTGGGGCGTTCTCCATGGATTTTGGGGTGTTCCCCATGGATTTTGGGGTGCTCTCCATGGATTTTGAGGTGTTCCCCATGGATTTTGGGGCGTTCTCCATGGATTTTGGGGTGTTCCCCATGGATTCTGGGGTGTTCCCCATGGATTTTGAGGTGCTCTCCATGGATTTTGGGGCGTTCTCCATGGATTTTGGGGTGTT